>NW_027365750.1:0-95284 GCF_046119375.1 Phyllobates terribilis | reverse complement strand
ATTCAAAGAGAGTGAGATGCCAGCTCCTTTCATTCAGTCAGTAGCTTCAAACATTTCTGGTATATGAAAAACATGTTTTTCAATGGCAAAAATCAATGAATATTGTAAATGCACAAACAGTAATATCTCCACATTGCAAGGTGCAATTCTGAAATTCTTTGCTTTTTCCTGTTAATCCTAGCATGATAAAGAAGATTCAAAGAGAGTGAGATGCCAGCTCCTTTCATTCAGTCAGTAGCTTCAAACATTTCTGGTATATGAAAAACATGTTTTTCAATGGCAAAAATCAATGAATATTGTAAATGCACAAACAGTAATATCTCCACATTGCAAGGTGCAATTCTGAAATTTTTTGCTTTTTCCTGCTAATCCTAGCATGATAAAGAAGATTCAAAGAGAGTGAGATGCCAGCTCCTTTCATTCAGTCAGTAGCTTCAAACATTTCTGGTATATGAAAAACATGTTTTTCAATGGCAAAAATCAATGAATATTGTAAATGCACAAACAGTAATATCTCCACATTGCACGGTGCAATTCTGAAATTTTTAGCTTTTTCCTGTTAATCCTAGCATGATAAAGAAGATTCAAAGAGAGTGAGATGCCAGCTCCTTTCATTCAGTCAGTAGCTTCAAACATTTCTGGTATATGAAAAACATGTTTTTCAATGGCAAAAATCAATGAATATTGTAAATGCACAAACAGTAATATCTCCACATTGCAAGGTGCAATTCTGAAATTTTTTGCTTTTTCCTGCTAATCCTAGCATGATAAAGAAGATTCAAAGAGAGTGAGATGCCAGCTCATTTCATTCAGTCAGTAGCTTCAAACATTTCTGGTATATGAAAAACATGTTTTTCAATGGCAAAAATCAATGAATATTGTAAATGCACAAACAGTAATATCTCCACATTGCACGGTGCAATTCTGAAATTTTTAGCTTTTTCCTGTTAATCCTAGCATGATAAAGATTCAAAGAGAGTGAGATGCCAGCTCCTTTCATTCAGTCAGTAGCTTCAAACATTTCTGGTATATGAAAAACATGTTTTTCAATGGCAAAAATCAATGAATATTGTAAATGCACAAACAGTAATATCTCCACATTGCAAGGTGCAATTCTGAAATTTTTTGCTTTTTCCTGCTAATCCTAGCATGATAAAGAAGATTCAAAGAGAGTGAGATGCCAGCTCCTTTCATTCAGTCAGTAGCTTCAAACATTTCTGGTATATGAAAAACATGTTTTTCAATGGCAAAAATCAATGAATATTGTAAATGCACAAACAGTAATATCTCAACATTGCACGGTGCAATTCTGAAATTTTTAGCTTTTTCCTGTTAATCCTAGCATGATAAAGAAGATTCAAAGAGAGTGAGATGCCAGCTCCTTTCATTCAGTCAGTAGCTTCAAACATTTCTGGTATATGAAAAACATGTTTTTCAATGGCAAAAATCAATGAATATTGTAAATGCACAAACAGTAATATCTCCACATTGCAAGGTGCAATTCTGAAATTTTTTGCTTTTTCCTGCTAATCCTAGCATGATAAAGAAGATTCAAAGAGAGTGAGATGCCAGCTCCTTTCATTCAGTCAGTAGCTTCAAACATTTCTGGTATATGAAAAACATGTTTTTCAATGGCAAAAATCAATGAATATTGTAAATGCACAAACAGTAATATCTCCACATTGCACGGTGCAATTCTGAAATTTTTAGCTTTTTCCTGTTAATCCTAGCATGATAAAGAAGATTCAAAGAGAGTGAGATGCCAGCTCCTTTCATTCAGTCAGTAGCTTCAAACATTTCTGGTATATGAAAAACATGTTTTTCAATGGCAAAAATCAATGAATATTGTAAATGCACAAACAGTAATATCTCCACATTGCAAGGTGCAATTCTGAAATTTTTTGCTTTTTCCTGCTAATCCTAGCATGATAAAGAAGATTCAAAGAGAGTGAGATGCCAGCTCCTTTCATTCAGTCAGTAGCTTCAAACATTTCTGGTATATGAAAAACATGTTTTTCAATGGCAAAAATCAATGAATATTGTAAATGCACAAACAGTAATATCTCCACATTGCACGGTGCAATTCTGAAATTTTTAGCTTTTTCCTGTTAATCCTAGCATGATAAAGAAGATTCAAAGAGAGTGAGATGCCAGCTCCTTTCATTCAGTCAGTAGCTTCAAACATTTCTGGTATATGAAAAACATGTTTTTCAATGGCAAAAATCAATGAATATTGTAAATGCACAAACAGTAATATCTCAACATTGCACGGTGCAATTCTGAAATTTTTAGCTTTTTCCTGTTAATCCTAGCATGATAAAGAAGATT
This sequence comes from Phyllobates terribilis, assembly GCF_046119375.1. Lineage (NCBI taxonomy): Eukaryota > Metazoa > Chordata > Amphibia > Anura > Dendrobatidae > Phyllobates > Phyllobates terribilis. Next base: position 92,956 of record NW_027365750.1, on the reverse strand, counting down.
CAAAGAGAGTGAGATGCCAGCTCCTTTCATTCAGTCAGTAGCTTCAAACATTTCTGGTATATGAAAAACATGTTTTTCAATGGCAAAAATCAATGAATATTGTAAATGCACAAACAGTAATATCTCCACATTGCACGGTGCAATTCTGAAATTTTTAGCTTTTTCCTGTTAATCCTAGCATGATAAAGAAGATTCAAAGAGAGTGAGATGCCAGCTCCTTTCATTCAGTCAGTAGCTTCAAACATTTCTGGTATATGAAAAACATGTTTTTCAATGGCAAAAATCAATGAATATTGTAAATGCACAAACAATAATATCTCCACATTGCAAGGTGCAATTCTGAAATTTTTTGCTTTTTCCTGCTAATCCTAGCATGATAAAGAAGATTCAAAGAGAGTGAGATGCCAGCTCCTTTCATTCAGTCAGTAGCTTCAAACATTTCTGGTATATGAAAAACATGTTTTTCAATGGCAAAAATCAATGAATATTGTAAATGCACAAACAGTAATATCTCCACATTGCACGGTGCAATTATGAAATTTTTAGCTTTTTCCTGTTAATCCTAGCATGATAAAGAAGATTCAAAGAGAGTGAGATGCCAGCTCCTTTCATTCAGTCAGTAGCTTCAAACATTTCTGGTATATGAAAAACATGTTTTTCAATGGCAAAAATCAATGAATATTGTAAATGCACAAACAGTAATAACTCCACATTGCAAGGTGCAATTCTGAAATTTTTTGCTTTTTCCTGCTAATCCTAGCATGATAAAGAAGATTCAAAGAGAGTGAGATGCCAGCTCCTTTCATTCAGTCAGTAGCTTCAAACATTTCTGGTATATGAAAAACATGTTTTTCAATGGCAAAAATCAATGAATATTGTAAATGCACAAACAGTAATATCTCAACATTGCACGGTGCAATTCTGAAATTTTTAGCTTTTTCCTGTTAATCCTAGCATGATAAAGAAGATTCAAAGAGAGTGAGATGCCAGCTCCTTTCATTCAGTCAGTAGCTTCAAACATTTCTGGTATATGAAAAACGTTTTTCAATGGCAAAAATCAATGAATATTGTAAATGCACAAACAGTAATATCTCCACATTGCAAGGTGCAATTCTGAAATTTTTTGCTTTTTCCTGTTAATCCTAGCATGATAAAGAAGATTCAAAGAGAGTGAGATGCCAGCTCCTTTCATTCAGTCAGTAGCTTCAAACATTTCTGGTATATGAAAAACATGTTTTTCAATGGCAAAAATCAATGAATATTGTAAATGCACAAACAGTAATATCTCCACATTGCAAGGTGCAATTCTGAAATTTTTTGCTTTTTCCTGCTAATCCTAGCATGATAAAGAAGATTCAAAGAGAGTGAGATGCCAGCTCCTTTCATTCAGTCAGTAGCTTCAAACATTTCTGGTATATGAAAAACATGTTTTTCAATGGCAAAAATCAATGAATATTGTAAATGCACAAACAGTAATATCTCCACATTGCACGGTGCAATTCTGAAATTTTTAGCTTTTTCCTGTTAATCCTAGCATGATAAAGAAGATTCAAAGAGAGTGAGATGCCAGCTCCTTTCATTCAGTCAGTAGCTTCAAACATTTCTGGTATATGAAAAACGTTTTTCAATGGCAAAAATCAATGAATATTGTAAATGCACAAACAGTAATATCTCCACATTGCAAGGTGCAATTCTGAAATTTTTTGCTTTTTCCTGCTAATCCTAGCATGATAAAGAAGATTCAAAGAGAGTGAGATGCCAGCTCCTTTCATTCAGTCAGTAGCTTCAAACATTTCTGGTATATGAAAAACATGTTTTTCAATGGCAAAAATCAATGAATATTGTAAATGCACAAACAGTAATATCTCCACATTGCACGGTGCAATTCTGAAATTTTTAGCTTTTTCCTGTTAATCCTAGCATGATAAAGATTCAAAGAGAGTGAGATGCCAGCTCCTTTCATTCAGTCAGTAGCTTCAAACATTTCTGGTATATGAAAAACATGTTTTTCAATGGCAAAAATCAATGAATATTGTAAATGCACAAACAGTAATATCTCCACATTGCAAGGTGCAATTCTGAAATTTTTTGCTTTTTCCTGCTAATCCTAGCATGATAAAGAAGATTCAAAGAGAGTGAGATGCCAGCTCCTTTCATTCAGTCAGTAGCTTCAAACATTTCTGGTATATGAAAAACATGTTTTTCAATGGCAAAAATCAATGAATATTGTAAATGCACAAACAGTAATATCTCAACATTGCACGGTGCAATTCTGAAATTTTTAGCTTTTTCCTGTTAATCCTAGCATGATAAAGAAGATTCAAAGAGAGTGAGATGCCAGCTCCTTTCATTCAGTCAGTAGCTTCAAACATTTCTGGTATATGAAAAACATGTTTTTCAATGGCAAAAATCAATGAATATTGTAAATGCACAAACAGTAATATCTCCACATTGCAAGGTGCAATTCTGAAATTTTTTGCTTTTTCCTGCTAATCCTAGCATGATAAAGAAGATTCAAAGAGAGTGAGATGCCAGCTCCTTTCATTCAGTCAGTAGCTTCAAACATTTCTGGTATATGAAAAACATGTTTTTCAATGGCAAAAATCAATGAATATTGTAAATGCACAAACAGTAATATCTCCACATTGCACGGTGCAATTCTGAAATTTTTAGCTTTTTCCTGTTAATCCTAGCATGATAAAGAAGATTCAAAGAGAGTGAGATGCCAGCTCCTTTCATTCAGTCAGTAGCTTCAAACATTTCTGGTATATGAAAAACATGTTTTTCAATGGCAAAAATCAATGAATATTGTAAATGCACAAACAGTAATATCTCCACATTGCAAGGTGCAATTCTGAAATTTTTTGCTTTTTCCTGCTAATCCTAGCATGATAAAGAAGATTCAAAGAGAGTGAGATGCCAGCTCCTTTCATTCAGTCAGTAGCTTCAAACATTTCTGGTATATGAAAAACATGTTTTTCAATGGCAAAAATCAATGAATATTGTAAATGCACAAACAGTAATATCTCCACATTGCACGGTGCAATTCTGAAATTTTTAGCTTTTTCCTGTTAATCCTAGCATGATAAAGAAGATTCAAAGAGAGTGAGATGCCAGCTCCTTTCATTCAGTCAGTAGCTTCAAACATTTCTGGTATATGAAAAACATGTTTTTCAATGGCAAAAATCAATGAATATTGTAAATGCACAAACAGTAATATCTCCACATTGCAAGGTGCAATTCTGAAATTTTTTGCTTTTTCCTGCTAATCCTAGCATGATAAAGAAGATTCAAAGAGAGTGAGATGCCAGCTCCTTTCATTCAGTCAGTAGCTTCAAACATTTCTGGTATATGAAAAACATGTTTTTCAATGGCAAAAATCAATGAATATTGTAAATGCACAAACAGTAATATCTCCACATTGCACGGTGCAATTCTGAAATTTTTAGCTTTTTCCTGTTAATCCTAGCATGATAAAGATTCAAAGAGAGTGAGATGCCAGCTCCTTTCATTCAGTCAGTAGCTTCAAACATTTCTGGTATATGAAAAACATGTTTTTCAATGGCAAAAATCAATGAATATTGTAAATGCACAAACAGTAATATCTCCACATTGCACGGTGCAATTCTGAAATTTTTAGCTTTTTCCTGTTAATCCTAGCATGATAAAGATTCAAAGAGAGTGAGATGCCAGCTCCTTTCATTCAGTCAGTAGCTTCAAACATTTCTGGTATATGAAAAACATGTTTTTCAATGGCAAAAATCAATGAATATTGTAAATGCACAAACAGTAATATCTCCACATTGCACGGTGCAATTCTGAAATTTTTAGCTTTTTCCTGTTAATCCTAGCATGATAAAGATTCAAAGAGAGTGAGATGCCAGCTCCTTTCATTCAGTCAGTAGCTTCAAACATTTCTGGTATATGAAAAACATGTTTTTCAATGGCAAAAATCAATGAATATTGTAAATGCACAAACAGTAATATCTCCACATTGCAAGGTGCAATTCTGAAATTTTTTGCTTTTTCCTGCTAATCCTAGCATGATAAAGAAGATTCAAAGAGAGTGAGATGCCAGCTCCTTTCATTCAGTCAGTAGCTTCAAACATTTCTGGTATATGAAAAACGTTTTTCAATGGCAAAAATCAATGAATATTGTAAATGCACAAACAGTAATATCTCCACATTGCAAGGTGCAATTCTGAAATTTTTTGCTTTTTCCTGTTAATCCTAGCATGATAAAGAAGATTCAAAGAGAGTGAGATGCCAGCTCCTTTCATTCAGTCAGTAGCTTCAAACATTTCTGGTATATGAAAAACATGTTTTTCAATGGCAAAAATCAATGAATATTGTAAATGCACAAACAGTAATATCTCCACATTGCAAGGTGCAATTCTGAAATTTTTTGCTTTTTCCTGCTAATCCTAGCATGATAAAGAAGATTCAAAGAGAGTGAGATGCCAGCTCCTTTCATTCAGTCAGTAGCTTCAAACATTTCTGGTATATGAAAAACATGTTTTTCAATGGCAAAAATCAATGAATATTGTAAATGCACAAACAGTAATATCTCCACATTGCACGGTGCAATTCTGAAATTTTTAGCTTTTTCCTGTTAATCCTAGCATGATAAAGAAGATTCAAAGAGAGTGAGATGCCAGCTCCTTTCATTCAGTCAGTAGCTTCAAACATTTCTGGTATATGAAAAACGTTTTTCAATGGCAAAAATCAATGAATATTGTAAATGCACAAACAGTAATATCTCCACATTGCAAGGTGCAATTCTGAAATTTTTTGCTTTTTCCTGTTAATCCTAGCATGATAAAGAAGATTCAAAGAGAGTGAGATGCCAGCTCCTTTCATTCAGTCAGTAGCTTCAAACATTTCTGGTATATGAAAAACATGTTTTTCAATGGCAAAAATCAATGAATATTGTAAATGCACAAACAGTAATATCTCCACATTGCAAGGTGCAATTCTGAAATTTTTTGCTTTTTCCTGCTAATCCTAGCATGATAAAGAAGATTCAAAGAGAGTGAGATGCCAGCTCCTTTCATTCAGTCAGTAGCTTCAAACATTTCTGGTATATGAAAAACATGTTTTTCAATGGCAAAAATCAATGAATATTGTAAATGCACAAACAGTAATATCTCCACATTGCACGGTGCAATTCTGAAATTTTTAGCTTTTTCCTGTTAATCCTAGCATGATAAAGAAGATTCAAAGAGAGTGAGATGCCAGCTCCTTTCATTCAGTCAGTAGCTTCAAACATTTCTGGTATATGAAAAACATGTTTTTCAATGGCAAAAATCAATGAATATTGTAAATGCACAAACAGTAATATCTCCACATTGCAAGGTGCAATTCTGAAATTTTTTGCTTTTTCCTGCTAATCCTAGCATGATAAAGAAGATTCAAAGAGAGTGAGATGCCAGCTCCTTTCATTCAGTCAGTAGCTTCAAACATTTCTGGTATATGAAAAACATGTTTTTCAATGGCAAAAATCAATGAATATTGTAAATGCACAAACAGTAATATCTCCACATTGCACGGTGCAATTCTGAAATTTTTAGCTTTTTCCTGTTAATCCTAGCATGATAAAGAAGATTCAAAGAGAGTGAGATGCCAGCTCCTTTCATTCAGTCAGTAGCTTCAAACATTTCTGGTATATGAAAAACATGTTTTTCAATGGCAAAAATCAATGAATATTGTAAATGCACAAACAGTAATATCTCCACATTGCAAGGTGCAATTCTGAAATTTTTTGCTTTTTCCTGCTAATCCTAGCATGATAAAGAAGATTCAAAGAGAGTGAGATGCCAGCTCCTTTCATTCAGTCAGTAGCTTCAAACATTTCTGGTATATGAAAAACATGTTTTTCAATGGCAAAAATCAATGAATATTGTAAATGCACAAACAGTAATATCTCCACATTGCAAGGTGCAATTCTGAAATTTTTTGCTTTTTCCTGCTAATCCTAGCATGATAAAGAAGATTCAAAGAGAGTGAGATGCCAGCTCCTTTCATTCAGTCAGTAGCTTCAAACATTTCTGGTATATGAAAAACATGTTTTTCAATGGCAAAAATCAATGAATATTGTAAATGCACAAACAGTAATATCTCCACATTGCACGGTGCAATTCTGAAATTTTTAGCTTTTTCCTGTTAATCCTAGCATGATAAAGAAGATTCAAAGAGAGTGAGATGCCAGCTCCTTTCATTCAGTCAGTAGCTTCAAACATTTCTGGTATATGAAAAACATGTTTTTCAATGGCAAAAATCAATGAATATTGTAAATGCACAAACAGTAATATCTCCACATTGCAAGGTGCAATTCTGAAATTCTTTGCTTTTTCCTGTTAATCCTAGCATGATAAAGAAGATTCAAAGAGAGTGAGATGCCAGCTCCTTTCATTCAGTCAGTAGCTTCAAACATTTCTGGTATATGAAAAACATGTTTTTCAATGGCAAAAATCAATGAATATTGTAAATGCACAAACAGTAATATCTCCACATTGCAAGGTGCAATTCTGAAATTTTTTGCTTTTTCCTGCTAATCCTAGCATGATAAAGAAGATTCAAAGAGAGTGAGATGCCAGCTCCTTTCATTCAGTCAGTAGCTTCAAACATTTCTGGTATATGAAAAACATGTTTTTCAATGGCAAAAATCAATGAATATTGTAAATGCACAAACAGTAATATCTCCACATTGCACGGTGCAATTCTGAAATTTTTAGCTTTTTCCTGTTAATCCTAGCATGATAAAGAAGATTCAAAGAGAGTGAGATGCCAGCTCTTTTCATTCAGTCAGTAGCTTCAAACATTTCTGGTATATGAAAAACATGTTTTTCAATGGCAAAAATCAATGAATATTGTAAATGCACAAACAATAATATCTCCACATTGCAAGGTGCAATTCTGAAATTTTTTGCTTTTTCCTGCTAATCCTAGCATGATAAAGAAGATTCAAAGAGAGTGAGATGCCAGCTCCTTTCATTCAGTCAGTAGCTTCAAACATTTCTGGTATATGAAAAACATGTTTTTCAATGGCAAACATCAATGAATATTGTAAATGCACAAACAGTAATATCTCCACATTGCACGGTGCAATTATGAAATTTTTAGCTTTTTCCTGTTAATCCTAGCATGATAAAGAAGATTCAAAGAGAGTGAGATGCCAGCTCCTTTCATTCAGTCAGTAGCTTCAAACATTTCTGGTATATGAAAAACATGTTTTTCAATGGCAAAAATCAATGAATATTGTAAATGCACAAACAGTAATAACTCCACATTGCAAGGTGCAATTCTGAAATTTTTTGCTTTTTCCTGCTAATCCTAGCATGATAAAGAAGATTCAAAGAGAGTGAGATGCCAGCTCCTTTCATTCAGTCAGTAGCTTCAAACATTTCTGGTATATGAAAAACATGTTTTTCAATGGCAAAATCAATGAATATTGTAAATGCACAAACAGTAATATCTCAACATTGCACGGTGCAATTCTGAAATTTTTAGCTTTTTCCTGTTAATCCTAGCATGATAAAGAAGATTCAAAGAGAGTGAGATGCCAGCTCCTTTCATTCAGTCAGTAGCTTCAAACATTTCTGGTATATGAAAAACGTTTTTCAATGGCAAAAATCAATGAATATTGTAAATGCACAAACAGTAATATCTCCACATTGCAAGGTGCAATTCTGAAATTTTTTGCTTTTTCCTGTTAATCCTAGCATGATAAAGAAGATTCAAAGAGAGTGAGATGCCAGCTCCTTTCATTCAGTCAGTAGCTTCAAACATTTCTGGTATATGAAAAACATGTTTTTCAATGGCAAAAATCAATGAATATTGTAAATGCACAAACAGTAATATCTCCACATTGCAAGGTGCAATTCTGAAATTTTTTGCTTTTTCCTGCTAATCCTAGCATGATAAAGAAGATTCAAAGAGAGTGAGATGCCAGCTCCTTTCATTCAGTCAGTAGCTTCAAACATTTCTGGTATATGAAAAACATGTTTTTCAATGGCAAAAATCAATGAATATTGTAAATGCACAAACAGTAATATCTCCACATTGCACGGTGCAATTCTGAAATTTTTAGCTTTTTCCTGTTAATCCTAGCATGATAAAGAAGATTCAAAGAGAGTGAGATGCCAGCTCCTTTCATTCAGTCAGTAGCTTCAAACATTTCTGGTATATGAAAAACGTTTTTCAATGGCAAAAATCAATGAATATTGTAAATGCACAAACAGTAATATCTCCACATTGCAAGGTGCAATTCTGAAATTTTTTGCTTTTTCCTGTTAATCCTAGCATGATAAAGAAGATTCAAACAGAGTGAGATGCCAGCTCCTTTCATTCAGTCAGTAGCTTCAAACATTTCTGGTATATGAAAAACATGTTTTTCAATGGCAAAAATCAATGAATATTGTAAATGCACAAACAGTAATATCTCCACATTGCAAGGTGCAATTCTGAAATTTTTTGCTTTTTCCTGCTAATCCTAGCATGATAAAGAAGATTCAAAGAGAGTGAGATGCCAGCTCCTTTCATTCAGTCAGTAGCTTCAAACATTTCTGGTATATGAAAAACATGTTTTTCAATGGCAAAAATCAATGAATATTGTAAATGCACAAACAGTAATATCTCCACATTGCACGGTGCAATTCTGAAATTTTTAGCTTTTTCCTGTTAATCCTAGCATGATAAAGAAGATTCAAAGAGAGTGAGATGCCAGCTCCTTTCATTCAGTCAGTAGCTTCAAACATTTCTGGTATATGAAAAACATGTTTTTCAATGGCAAAAATCAATGAATATTGTAAATGCACAAACAGTAATATCTCCACATTGCAAGGTGCAATTCTGAAATTTTTTGCTTTTTCCTGCTAATCCTAGCATGATAAAGAAGATTCAAAGAGAGTGAGATGCCAGCTCCTTTCATTCAGTCAGTAGCTTCAAACATTTCTGGTATATGAAAAACATGTTTTTCAATGGCAAAAATCAATGAATATTGTAAATGCACAAACAGTAATATCTCCACATTGCACGGTGCAATTCTGAAATTTTTAGCTTTTTCCTGTTAATCCTAGCATGATAAAGAAGATTCAAAGAGAGTGAGATGCCAGCTCCTTTCATTCAGTCAGTAGCTTCAAACATTTCTGGTATATGAAAAACATGTTTTTCAATGGCAAAAATCAATGAATATTGTAAATGCACAAACAGTAATATCTCCACATTGCAAGGTGCAATTCTGAAATTCTTTGCTTTTTCCTGTTAATCCTAGCATGATAAAGAAGATTCAAAGAGAGTGAGATGCCAGCTCCTTTCATTCAGTCAGTAGTTTCAAACATTTCTGGTATATGAAAAACATGTTTTTCAATGGCAAAAATCAATGAATATTGTAAATGCACAAACAGTAATATCTCCACATTGCAAGGTGCAATTCTGAAATTTTTTGCTTTTTCCTGCTAATCCTAGCATGATAAAGAAGATTCAAAGAGAGTGAGATGCCAGCTCCTTTCATTCAGTCAGTAGCTTCAAACATTTCTGGTATATGAAAAACATGTTTTTCAATGGCAAAAATCAATGAATATTGTAAATGCACAAACAGTAATATCTCCACATTGCACGGTGCAATTCTGAAATTTTTAGCTTTTTCCTGTTAATCCTAGCATGATAAAGAAGATTCAAAGAGAGTGAGATGCCAGCTCCTTTCATTCAGTCAGTAGCTTCAAACATTTCTGGTATATGAAAAACGTTTTTCAATGGCAAAAATCAATGAATATTGTAAATGCACAAACAGTAATATCTCCACATTGCAAGGTGCAATTCTGAAATTTTTTGCTTTTTCCTGTTAATCCTAGCATGATAAAGAAGATTCAAAGAGAGTGAGATGCCAGCTCCTTTCATTCAGTCAGTAGCTTCAAACATTTCTGGTATATGAAAAACATGTTTTTCAATGGCAAAAATCAATGAATATTGTAAATGCACAAACAGTAATATCTCCACATTGCAAGGTGCAATTCTGAAATTTTTTGCTTTTTCCTGCTAATCCTAGCATGATAAAGAAGATTCAAAGAGAGTGAGATGCCAGCTCCTTTCATTCAGTCAGTAGCTTCAAACATTTCTGGTATATGAAAAACATGTTTTTCAATGGCAAAAATCAATGAATATTGTAAATGCACAAACAGTAATATCTCCACATTGCAAGGTGCAATTCTGAAATTTTTTGCTTTTTCCTGCTAATCCTAGCATGATAAAGAAGATTCAAAGAGAGTGAGATGCCAGCTCCTTTCATTCAGTCAGTAGCTTCAAACATTTCTGGTATATGAAAAACATGTTTTTCAATGGCAAAAATCAATGAATATTGTAAATGCACAAACAGTAATATCTCCACATTGCACGGTGCAATTCTGAAATTTTTAGCTTTTTCCTGTTAATCCTAGCATGATAAAGAAGATTCAAAGAGAGTGAGATGCCAGCTCCTTTCATTCAGTCAGTAGCTTCAAACATTTCTGGTATATGAAAAACATGTTTTTCAATGGCAAAAATCAATGAATATTGTAAATGCACAAACAGTAATATCTCCACATTGCAAGGTGCAATTCTGAAATTTTTTGCTTTTTCCTGCTAATCCTAGCATGATAAAGAAGATTCAAAGAGAGTGAGATGCCAGCTCCTTTCATTCAGTCAGTAGCTTCAAACATTTCTGGTATATGAAAAACATGTTTTTCAATGGCAAAAATCAATGAATATTGTAAATGCACAAACAGTAATATCTCCACATTGCACGGTGCAATTCTGAAATTTTTAGCTTTTTCCTGTTAATCCTAGCATGATAAAGAAGATTCAAAGAGAGTGAGATGCCAGCTCCTTTCATTCAGTCAGTAGCTTCAAACATTTCTGGTATATGAAAAACATGTTTTTCAATGGCAAAAATCAATGAATATTGTAAATGCACAAACAGTAATATCTCCACATTGCAAGGTGCAATTCTGAAATTTTTTGCTTTTTCCTGCTAATCCTAGCATGATAAAGAAGATTCAAAGAGAGTGAGATGCCAGCTCCTTTCATTCAGTCAGTAGCTTCAAACATTTCTGGTATATGAAAAACATGTTTTTCAATGGCAAAAATCAATGAATATTGTAAATGCACAAACAGTAATATCTCCACATTGCACGGTGCAATTCTGAAATTTTTAGCTTTTTCCTGTTAATCCTAGCATGATAAAGAAGATTCAAAGAGAGTGAGATGCCAGCTCCTTTCATTCAGTCAGTAGCTTCAAACATTTCTGGTATATGAAAAACATGTTTTTCAATGGCAAAAATCAATGAATATTGTAAATGCACAAACAGTAATATCTCCACATTGCAAGGTGCAATTCTGAAATTCTTTGCTTTTTCCTGTTAATCCTAGCATGATAAAGAAGATTCAAAGAGAGTGAGATGCCAGCTCCTTTCATTCAGTCAGTAGTTTCAAACATTTCTGGTATATGAAAAACATGTTTTTCAATGGCAAAAATCAATGAATATTGTAAATGCACAAACAGTAATATCTCCACATTGCAAGGTGCAATTCTGAAATTTTTTGCTTTTTCCTGCTAATCCTAGCATGATAAAGAAGATTCAAAGAGAGTGAGATGCCAGCTCCTTTCATTCAGTCAGTAGCTTCAAACATTTCTGGTATATGAAAAACATGTTTTTCAATGGCAAAAATCAATGAATATTGTAAATGCACAAACAGTAATATCTCCACATTGCACGGTGCAATTCTGAAATTTTTAGCTTTTTCCTGTTAATCCTAGCATGATAAAGAAGATTCAAAGAGAGTGAGATGCCAGCTCCTTTCATTCAGTCAGTAGCTTCAAACATTTCTGGTATATGAAAAACGTTTTTCAATGGCAAAAATCAATGAATATTGTAAATGCACAAACAGTAATATCTCCACATTGCAAGGTGCAATTCTGAAATTTTTTGCTTTTTCCTGTTAATCCTAGCATGATAAAGAAGATTCAAAGAGAGTGAGATGCCAGCTCCTTTCATTCAGTCAGTAGCTTCAAACATTTCTGGTATATGAAAAACATGTTTTTCAATGGCAAAAATCAATGAATATTGTAAATGCACAAACAGTAATATCTCCACATTGCAAGGTGCAATTCTGAAATTTTTTGCTTTTTCCTGCTAATCCTAGCATAATAAAGAAGATTCAAAGAGTGAGATGCCAGCTCCTTTCATTCAGTCAGTAGCTTCAAACATTTCTGGTATATGAAAAACATATTTTTCAATGGCAAAAATCAATGAATATTGTAAATGCACAAACAGTAATATCTCCACATTGCAAGGTGCAATTCTGAAATTTTTTGCTTTTTCCTGCTAATCCTAGCATGATAAAGAAGATTCAAAGAGAGTGAGATGCCAGCTCCTTTCATTCAGTCAGTAGCTTCAAACATTTCTGGTATATGAAAAACATGTTTTTCAATGGCAAAAATCAATGAATATTGTAAATGCACAAACAGTAATATCTCCACATTGCACGGTGCAATTCTGAAATTTTTAGCTTTTTCCTGTTAATCCTAGCATGATAAAGAAGATTCAAAGAGAGTGAGATGCCAGCTCCTTTCATTCAGTCAGTAGCTTCAAACATTTCTGGTATATGAAAAACATGTTTTTCAATGGCAAAAATCAATGAATATTGTAAATGCACAAACAGTAATATCTCCACATTGCAAGGTGCAATTCTGAAATTTTTTGCTTTTTCCTGCTAATCCTAGCATGATAAAGAAGATTCAAAGAGAGTGAGATGCCAGCTCCTTTCATTCAGTCAGTAGCTTCAAACATTTCTGGTATATGAAAAACATGTTTTTCAATGGCAAAAATCAATGAATATTGTAAATGCACAAACAGTAATATCTCCACATTGCACGGTGCAATTCTGAAATTTTTAGCTTTTTCCTGTTAATCCTAGCATGATAAAGAAGATTCAAAGAGAGTGAGATGCCAGCTCCTTTCATTCAGTCAGTAGCTTCAAACATTTCTGGTATATGAAAAACATGTTTTTCAATGGCAAAAATCAATGAATATTGTAAATGCACAAACAGTAATATCTCCACATTGCAAGGTGCAATTCTGAAATTCTTTGCTTTTTCCTGTTAATCCTAGCATGATAAAGAAGATTCAAAGAGAGTGAGATGCCAGCTCCTTTCATTCAGTCAGTAGCTTCAAACATTTCTGGTATATGAAAAACGTTTTTCAATGGCAAAAATCAATGAATATTGTAAATGCACAAACAGTAATATCTCCACATTGCAAGGTGCAATTCTGAAATTTTTTGCTTTTTCCTGCTAATCCTAGCATGATAAAGAAGATTCGAAGAGAGTGAGATGCCAGCTCCTTTCATTCAGTCAGTAGCTTCAAACATTTCTGGTATATGAAAAACATGTTTTTCAATGGCAAAAATCAATGAATATTGTAAATGCACAAACAGTAATATCTCCACATTGCACGGTGCAATTCTGAAATTTTTAGCTTTTTCCTGTTAATCCTAGCATGATAAAGAAGATTCAAAGAGAGTGAGATGCCAGCTCCTTTCATTCAGTCAGTAGCTTCAAACATTTCTGGTATATGAAAAACATGTTTTTCAATGGCAAAAATCAATGAATATTGTAAATGCACAAACAGTAATATCTCCACATTGCAAGGTGCAATTCTGAAATTCTTTGCTTTTTCCTGTTAATCCTAGCATGATAAAGAAGATTCAAAGAGAGTGAGATGCCAGCTCCTTTCATTCAGTCAGTAGTTTCAAACATTTCTGGTATATGAAAAACATGTTTTTCAATGGCAAAAATCAATGAATATTGTAAATGCACAAACAGTAATATCTCCACATTGCAAGGTGCAATTCTGAAATTTTTTGCTTTTTCCTGCTAATCCTAGCATGATAAAGAAGATTCAAAGAGAGTGAGATGCCAGCTCCTTTCATTCAGTCAGTAGCTTCAAACATTTCTGGTATATGAAAAACATGTTTTTCAATGGCAAAAATCAATGAATATTGTAAATGCACAAACAGTAATATCTCCACATTGCACGGTGCAATTCTGAAATTTTTAGCTTTTTCCTGTTAATCCTAGCATGATAAAGAAGATTCAAAGAGAGTGAGATGCCAGCTCCTTTCATTCAGTCAGTAGCTTCAAACATTTCTGGTATATGAAAAACGTTTTTCAATGGCAAAAATCAATGAATATTGTAAATGCACAAACAGTAATATCTCCACATTGCAAGGTGCAATTCTGAAATTTTTTGCTTTTTCCTGTTAATCCTAGCATGATAAAGAAGATTCAAAGAGAGTGAGATGCCAGCTCCTTTCATTCAGTCAGTAGCTTCAAACATTTCTGGTATATGAAAAACATGTTTTTCAATGGCAAAAATCAATGAATATTGTAAATGCACAAACAGTAATATCTCCACATTGCAAGGTGCAATTCTGAAATTTTTTGCTTTTTCCTGCTAATCCTAGCATGATAAAGAAGATTCAAAGAGAGTGAGATGCCAGCTCCTTTCATTCAGTCAGTAGCTTCAAACATTTCTGGTATATGAAAAACATGTTTTTCAATGGCAAAAATCAATGAATATTGTAAATGCACAAACAGTAATATCTCCACATTGCAAGGTGCAATTCTGAAATTTTTTGCTTTTTCCTGCTAATCCTAGCATGATAAAGAAGATTCAAAGAGAGTGAGATGCCAGCTCCTTTCATTCAGTCAGTAGCTTCAAACATTTCTGGTATATGAAAAACATGTTTTTCAATGGCAAAAATCAATGAATATTGTAAATGCACAAACAGTAATATCTCCACATTGCACGGTGCAATTCTGAAATTTTTAGCTTTTTCCTGTTAATCCTAGCATGATAAAGAAGATTCAAAGAGAGTGAGATGCCAGCTCCTTTCATTCAGTCAGTAGCTTCAAACATTTCTGGTATATGAAAAACATGTTTTTCAATGGCAAAAATCAATGAATATTGTAAATGCACAAACAGTAATATCTCCACATTGCAAGGTGCAATTCTGAAATTTTTTGCTTTTTCCTGCTAATCCTAGCATGATAAAGAAGATTCAAAGAGAGTGAGATGCCAGCTCCTTTCATTCAGTCAGTAGCTTCAAACATTTCTGGTATATGAAAAACATGTTTTTCAATGGCAAAAATCAATGAATATTGTAAATGCACAAACAGTAATATCTCCACATTGCACGGTGCAATTCTGAAATTTTTAGCTTTTTCCTGTTAATCCTAGCATGATAAAGAAGATTCAAAGAGAGTGAGATGCCAGCTCCTTTCATTCAGTCAGTAGCTTCAAACATTTCTGGTATATGAAAAACATGTTTTTCAATGGCAAAAATCAATGAATATTGTAAATGCACAAACAGTAATATCTCCACATTGCAAGGTGCAATTCTGAAATTTTTTGCTTTTTCCTGCTAATCCTAGCATGATAAAGAAGATTCAAAGAGAGTGAGATGCCAGCTCCTTTCATTCAGTCAGTAGCTTCAAACATTTCTGGTATATGAAAAACATGTTTTTCAATGGCAAAAATCAATGAATATTGTAAATGCACAAACAGTAATATCTCCACATTGCACGGTGCAATTCTGAAATTTTTAGCTTTTTCCTGTTAATCCTAGCATGATAAAGAAGATTCAAAGAGAGTGAGATGCCAGCTCCTTTCATTCAGTCAGTAGCTTCAAACATTTCTGGTATATGAAAAACATGTTTTTCAATGGCAAAAATCAATGAATATTGTAAATGCACAAACAGTAATATCTCCACATTGCAAGGTGCAATTCTGAAATTCTTTGCTTTTTCCTGTTAATCCTAGCATGATAAAGAAGATTCAAAGAGAGTGAGATGCCAGCTCCTTTCATTCAGTCAGTAGTTTCAAACATTTCTGGTATATGAAAAACATGTTTTTCAATGGCAAAAATCAATGAATATTGTAAATGCACAAACAGTAATATCTCCACATTGCAAGGTGCAATTCTGAAATTTTTTGCTTTTTCCTGCTAATCCTAGCATGATAAAGAAGATTCAAAGAGAGTGAGATGCCAGCTCCTTTCATTCAGTCAGTAGCTTCAAACATTTCTGGTATATGAAAAACATGTTTTTCAATGGCAAAAATCAATGAATATTGTAAATGCACAAACAGTAATATCTCCACATTGCACGGTGCAATTCTGAAATTTTTAGCTTTTTCCTGTTAATCCTAGCATGATAAAGAAGATTCAAAGAGAGTGAGATGCCAGCTCCTTTCATTCAGTCAGTAGCTTCAAACATTTCTGGTATATGAAAAACGTTTTTCAATGGCAAAAATCAATGAATATTGTAAATGCACAAACAGTAATATCTCCACATTGCAAGGTGCAATTCTGAAATTTTTTGCTTTTTCCTGTTAATCCTAGCATGATAAAGAAGATTCAAAGAGAGTGAGATGCCAGCTCCTTTCATTCAGTCAGTAGCTTCAAACATTTCTGGTATATGAAAAACATGTTTTTCAATGGCAAAAATCAATGAATATTGTAAATGCACAAACAGTAATATCTCCACATTGCAAGGTGCAATTCTGAAATTTTTTGCTTTTTCCTGCTAATCCTAGCATAATAAAGAAGATTCAAAGAGTGAGATGCCAGCTCCTTTCATTCAGTCAGTAGCTTCAAACATTTCTGGTATATGAAAAACATGTTTTTCAATGGCAAAAATCAATGAATATTGTAAATGCACAAACAGTAATATCTCCACATTGCAAGGTGCAATTCTGAAATTTTTTGCTTTTTCCTGCTAATCCTAGCATGATAAAGAAGATTCAAAGAGAGTGAGATGCCAGCTCCTTTCATTCAGTCAGTAGCTTCAAACATTTCTGGTATATGAAAAACGTTTTTCAATGGCAAAAATCAATGAATATTGTAAATGCACAAACAGTAATATCTCCACATTGCAAGGTGCAATTCTGAAATTTTTTGCTTTTTCCTGCTAATCCTAGCATGATAAAGAAGATTCGAAGAGAGTGAGATGCCAGCTCCTTTCATTCAGTCAGTAGCTTCAAACATTTCTGGTATATGAAAAACATGTTTTTCAATGGCAAAAATCAATGAATATTGTAAATGCACAAACAGTAATATCTCCACATTGCACGGTGCAATTCTGAAATTTTTAGCTTTTTCCTGTTAATCCTAGCATGATAAAGAAGATTCAAAGAGAGTGAGATGCCAGCTCCTTTCATTCAGTCAGTAGCTTCAAACATTTCTGGTATATGAAAAACATGTTTTTCAATGGCAAAAATCAATGAATATTGTAAATGCACAAACAGTAATATCTCCACATTGCAAGGTGCAATTCTGAAATTCTTTGCTTTTTCCTGTTAATCCTAGCATGATAAAGAAGATTCAAAGAGAGTGAGATGCCAGCTCCTTTCATTCAGTCAGTAGTTTCAAACATTTCTGGTATATGAAAAACATGTTTTTCAATGGCAAAAATCAATGAATATTGTAAATGCACAAACAGTAATATCTCCACATTGCAAGGTGCAATTCTGAAATTTTTTGCTTTTTCCTGCTAATCCTAGCATGATAAAGAAGATTCAAAGAGAGTGAGATGCCAGCTCCTTTCATTCAGTCAGTAGCTTCAAACATTTCTGGTATATGAAAAACATGTTTTTCAATGGCAAAAATCAATGAATATTGTAAATGCACAAACAGTAATATCTCCACATTGCACGGTGCAATTCTGAAATTTTTAGCTTTTTCCTGTTAATCCTAGCATGATAAAGAAGATTCAAAGAGAGTGAGATGCCAGCTCCTTTCATTCAGTCAGTAGCTTCAAACATTTCTGGTATATGAAAAACGTTTTTCAATGGCAAAAATCAATGAATATTGTAAATGCACAAACAGTAATATCTCCACATTGCAAGGTGCAATTCTGAAATTTTTTGCTTTTTCCTGTTAATCCTAGCATGATAAAGAAGATTCAAAGAGAGTGAGATGCCAGCTCCTTTCATTCAGTCAGTAGCTTCAAACATTTCTGGTATATGAAAAACATGTTTTTCAATGGCAAAAATCAATGAATATTGTAAATGCACAAACAGTAATATCTCCACATTGCAAGGTGCAATTCTGAAATTTTTTGCTTTTTCCTGCTAATCCTAGCATGATAAAGAAGATTCAAAGAGAGTGAGATGCCAGCTCCTTTCATTCAGTCAGTAGCTTCAAACATTTCTGGTATATGAAAAACATGTTTTTCAATGGCAAAAATCAATGAATATTGTAAATGCACAAACAGTAATATCTCCACATTGCAAGGTGCAATTCTGAAATTTTTTGCTTTTTCCTGCTAATCCTAGCATGATAAAGAAGATTCAAAGAGAGTGAGATGCCAGCTCCTTTCATTCAGTCAGTAGCTTCAAACATTTCTGGTATATGAAAAACATGTTTTTCAATGGCAAAAATCAATGAATATTGTAAATGCACAAACAGTAATATCTCCACATTGCACGGTGCAATTCTGAAATTTTTAGCTTTTTCCTGTTAATCCTAGCATGATAAAGAAGATTCAAAGAGAGTGAGATGCCAGCTCCTTTCATTCAGTCAGTAGCTTCAAACATTTCTGGTATATGAAAAACATGTTTTTCAATGGCAAAAATCAATGAATATTGTAAATGCACAAACAGTAATATCTCCACATTGCAAGGTGCAATTCTGAAATTTTTTGCTTTTTCCTGCTAATCCTAGCATGATAAAGAAGATTCAAAGAGAGTGAGATGCCAGCTCCTTTCATTCAGTCAGTAGCTTCAAACATTTCTGGTATATGAAAAACATGTTTTTCAATGGCAAAAATCAATGAATATTGTAAATGCACAAACAGTAATATCTCCACATTGCACGGTGCAATTCTGAAATTTTTAGCTTTTTCCTGTTAATCCTAGCATGATAAAGAAGATTCAAAGAGAGTGAGATGCCAGCTCCTTTCATTCAGTCAGTAGCTTCAAACATTTCTGGTATATGAAAAACATGTTTTTCAATGGCAAAAATCAATGAATATTGTAAATGCACAAACAGTAATATCTCCACATTGCAAGGTGCAATTCTGAAATTTTTTGCTTTTTCCTGCTAATCCTAGCATGATAAAGAAGATTCAAAGAGAGTGAGATGCCAGCTCCTTTCATTCAGTCAGTAGCTTCAAACATTTCTGGTATATGAAAAACATGTTTTTCAATGGCAAAAATCAATGAATATTGTAAATGCACAAACAGTAATATCTCCACATTGCACGGTGCAATTCTGAAATTTTTAGCTTTTTCCTGTTAATCCTAGCATGATAAAGAAGATTCAAAGAGAGTGAGATGCCAGCTCCTTTCATTCAGTCAGTAGCTTCAAACATTTCTGGTATATGAAAAACATGTTTTTCAATGGCAAAAATCAATGAATATTGTAAATGCACAAACAGTAATATCTCCACATTGCAAGGTGCAATTCTGAAATTCTTTGCTTTTTCCTGTTAATCCTAGCATGATAAAGAAGATTCAAAGAGAGTGAGATGCCAGCTCCTTTCATTCAGTCAGTAGTTTCAAACATTTCTGGTATATGAAAAACATGTTTTTCAATGGCAAAAATCAATGAATATTGTAAATGCACAAACAGTAATATCTCCACATTGCAAGGTGCAATTCTGAAATTTTTTGCTTTTTCCTGCTAATCCTAGCATGATAAAGAAGATTCAAAGAGAGTGAGATGCCAGCTCCTTTCATTCAGTCAGTAGCTTCAAACATTTCTGGTATATGAAAAACATGTTTTTCAATGGCAAAAATCAATGAATATTGTAAATGCACAAACAGTAATATCTCCACATTGCACGGTGCAATTCTGAAATTTTTAGCTTTTTCCTGTTAATCCTAGCATGATAAAGAAGATTCAAAGAGAGTGAGATGCCAGCTCCTTTCATTCAGTCAGTAGCTTCAAACATTTCTGGTATATGAAAAACGTTTTTCAATGGCAAAAATCAATGAATATTGTAAATGCACAAACAGTAATATCTCCACATTGCAAGGTGCAATTCTGAAATTTTTTGCTTTTTCCTGTTAATCCTAGCATGATAAAGAAGATTCAAAGAGAGTGAGATGCCAGCTCCTTTCATTCAGTCAGTAGCTTCAAACATTTCTGGTATATGAAAAACATGTTTTTCAATGGCAAAAATCAATGAATATTGTAAATGCACAAACAGTAATATCTCCACATTGCAAGGTGCAATTCTGAAATTTTTTGCTTTTTCCTGCTAATCCTAGCATAATAAAGAAGATTCAAAGAGTGAGATGCCAGCTCCTTTCATTCAGTCAGTAGCTTCAAACATTTCTGGTATATGAAAAACATGTTTTTCAATGGCAAAAATCAATGAATATTGTAAATGCACAAACAGTAATATCTCCACATTGCAAGGTGCAATTCTGAAATTTTTTGCTTTTTCCTGCTAATCCTAGCATGATAAAGAAGATTCAAAGAGAGTGAGATGCCAGCTCCTTTCATTCAGTCAGTAGCTTCAAACATTTCTGGTATATGAAAAACATGTTTTTCAATGGCAAAAATCAATGAATATTGTAAATGCACAAACAGTAATATCTCCACATTGCACGGTGCAATTCTGAAATTTTTAGCTTTTTCCTGTTAATCCTAGCATGATAAAGAAGATTCAAAGAGAGTGAGATGCCAGCTCCTTTCATTCAGTCAGTAGCTTCAAACATTTCTGGTATATGAAAAACATGTTTTTCAATGGCAAAAATCAATGAATATTGTAAATGCACAAACAGTAATATCTCCACATTGCAAGGTGCAATTCTGAAATTTTTTGCTTTTTCCTGCTAATCCTAGCATGATAAAGAAGATTCAAAGAGAGTGAGATGCCAGCTCCTTTCATTCAGTCAGTAGCTTCAAACATTTCTGGTATATGAAAAACATGTTTTTCAATGGCAAAAATCAATGAATATTGTAAATGCACAAACAGTAATATCTCCACATTGCACGGTGCAATTCTGAAATTTTTAGCTTTTTCCTGTTAATCCTAGCATGATAAAGAAGATTCAAAGAGAGTGAGATGCCAGCTCCTTTCATTCAGTCAGTAGCTTCAAACATTTCTGGTATATGAAAAACATGTTTTTCAATGGCAAAAATCAATGAATATTGTAAATGCACAAACAGTAATATCTCCACATTGCAAGGTGCAATTCTGAAATTCTTTGCTTTTTCCTGTTAATTCTAGCATGATAAAGAAGATTCAAAGAGAGTGAGATGCCAGCTCCTTTCATTCAGTCAGTAGCTTCAAACATTTCTGGTATATGAAAAACGTTTTTCAATGGCAAAAATCAATGAATATTGTAAATGCACAAACAGTAATATCTCCACATTGCAAGGTGCAATTCTGAAATTTTTTGCTTTTTCCTGCTAATCCTAGCATGATAAAGAAGATTCAAAGAGAGTGAGATGCCAGCTCCTTTCATTCAGTCAGTAGCTTCAAACATTTCTGGTATATGAAAAACATGTTTTTCAATGGCAAAAATCAATGAATATTGTAAATGCACAAACAGTAATATCTCCACATTGCACGGTGCAATTCTGAAATTTTTAGCTTTTTCCTGTTAATCCTAGCATGATAAAGAAGATTCAAAGAGAGTGAGATGCCAGCTCCTTTCATTCAGTCAGTAGCTTCAAACATTTCTGGTATATGAAAAACGTTTTTCAATGGCAAAAATCAATGAATATTGTAAATGCACAAACAGTAATATCTCCACATTGCAAGGTGCAATTCTGAAATTTTTTGCTTTTTCCTGTTAATCCTAGCATGATAAAGAAGATTCAAAGAGAGTGAGATGCCAGCTCCTTTCATTCAGTCAGTAGCTTCAAACATTTCTGGTATATGAAAAACATGTTTTTCAATGGCAAAAATCAATGAATATTGTAAATGCACAAACAGTAATATCTCCACATTGCAAGGTGCAATTCTGAAATTTTTTGCTTTTTCCTGCTAATCCTAGCATGATAAAGAAGATTCAAAGAGAGTGAGATGCCAGCTCCTTTCATTCAGTCAGTAGCTTCAAACATTTCTGGTATATGAAAAACATGTTTTTCAATGGCAAAAATCAATGAATATTGTAAATGCACAAACAGTAATATCTCCACATTGCACGGTGCAATTCTGAAATTTTTAGCTTTTTCCTGTTAATCCTAGCATGATAAAGAAGATTCAAAGAGAGTGAGATGCCAGCTCCTTTCATTCAGTCAGTAGCTTCAAACATTTCTGGTATATGAAAAACATGTTTTTCAATGGCAAAAATCAATGAATATTGTAAATGCACAAACAATAATATCTCCACATTGCAAGGTGCAATTCTGAAATTTTTTGCTTTTTCCTGCTAATCCTAGCATGATAAAGAAGATTCAAAGAGAGTGAGATGCCAGCTCCTTTCATTCAGTCAGTAGCTTCAAACATTTCTGGTATATGAAAAACATGTTTTTCAATGGCAAAAATCAATGAATATTGTAAATGCACAAACAGTAATATCTCCACATTGCACGGTGCAATTATGAAATTTTTAGCTTTTTCCTGTTAATCCTAGCATGATAAAGAAGATTCAAAGAGAGTGAGATGCCAGCTCCTTTCATTCAGTCAGTAGCTTCAAACATTTCTGGTATATGAAAAACATGTTTTTCAATGGCAAAAATCAATGAATATTGTAAATGCACAAACAGCAATAACTCCACATTGCAAGGTGCAATTCTGAAATTTTTTGCGTTTTCCTGCTAATCCTAGCATGATAAAGAAGATTCAAAGAGAGTGAGATGCCAGCTCCTTTCATTCAGTCAGTAGCTTCAAACATTTCTGGTATATGAAAAACATGTTTTTCAATGGCAAAAATCAATGAATATTGTAAATGCACAAACAGTAATATCTCAACATTGCACGGTGCAATTCTGAAATTTTTAGCTTTTTCCTGTTAATCCTAGCATGATAAAGAAGATTCAAAGAGAGTGAGATGCCAGCTCCTTTCATTCAGTCAGTAGCTTCAAACATTTCTGGTATATGAAAAACGTTTTTCAATGGCAAAAATCAATGAATATTGTAAATGCACAAACAGTAATATCTCCACATTGCAAGGTGCAATTCTGAAATTTTTTGCTTTTTCCTGTTAATCCTAGCATGATAAAGAAGATTCAAAGAGAGTGAGATGCCAGCTCCTTTCATTCAGTCAGTAGCTTCAAACATTTCTGGTATATGAAAAACATGTTTTTCAATGGCAAAAATCAATGAATATTGTAAATGCACAAACAGTAATATCTCCACATTGCAAGGTGCAATTCTGAAATTTTTTGCTTTTTCCTGCTAATCCTAGCATGATAAAGAAGATTCAAAGAGAGTGAGATGCCAGCTCCTTTCATTCAGTCAGTAGCTTCAAACATTTCTGGTATATGAAAAACATGTTTTTCAATGGCAAAAATCAATGAATATTGTAAATGCACAAACAGTAATATCTCCACATTGCACGGTGCAATTCTGAAATTTTTAGCTTTTTCCTGTTAATCCTAGCATGATAAAGAAGATTCAAAGAGAGTGAGATGCCAGCTCCTTTCATTCAGTCAGTAGCTTCAAACATTTCTGGTATATGAAAAACATGTTTTTCAATGGCAAAAATCAATGAATATTGTAAATGCACAAACAATAATATCTCCACATTGCAAGGTGCAATTCTGAAATTTTTTGCTTTTTCCTGCTAATCCTAGCATGATAAAGAAGATTCAAAGAGAGTGAGATGCCAGCTCCTTTCATTCAGTCAGTAGCTTCAAACATTTCTGGTATATGAAAAACATGTTTTTCAATGGCAAAAATCAATGAATATTGTAAATGCACAAACAGTAATATCTCCACATTGCACGGTGCAATTATGAAATTTTTAGCTTTTTCCTGTTAATCCTAGCATGATAAAGAAGATTCAAAGAGAGTGAGATGCCAGCTCCTTTCATTCAGTCAGTAGCTTCAAACATTTCTGGTATATGAAAAACATGTTTTTCAATGGCAAAAATCAATGAATATTGTAAATGCACAAACAGTAATAACTCCACATTGCAAGGTGCAATTCTGAAATTTTTTGCTTTTTCCTGCTAATCCTAGCATGATAAAGAAGATTCAAAGAGAGTGAGATGCCAGCTCCTTTCATTCAGTCAGTAGCTTCAAACATTTCTGGTATATGAAAAACATGTTTTTCAATGGCAAAAATCAATGAATATTGTAAATGCACAAACAGTAATATCTCAACATTGCACGGTGCAATTCTGAAATTTTTAGCTTTTTCCTGTTAATCCTAGCATGATAAAGAAGATTCAAAGAGAGTGAGATGCCAGCTCCTTTCATTCAGTCAGTAGCTTCAAACATTTCTGGTATATGAAAAACGTTTTTCAATGGCAAAAATCAATGAATATTGTAAATGCACAAACAGTAATATCTCCACATTGCAAGGTGCAATTCTGAAATTTTTTGCTTTTTCCTGTTAATCCTAGCATGATAAAGAAGATTCAAAGAGAGTGAGATGCCAGCTCCTTTCATTCAGTCAGTAGCTTCAAACATTTCTGGTATATGAAAAACATGTTTTTCAATGGCAAAAATCAATGAATATTGTAAATGCACAAACAGTAATATCTCCACA
Organism: Phyllobates terribilis; assembly: GCF_046119375.1. Lineage (NCBI taxonomy): Eukaryota > Metazoa > Chordata > Amphibia > Anura > Dendrobatidae > Phyllobates > Phyllobates terribilis. Next base: position 68,243 of record NW_027365750.1, on the reverse strand, counting down.
TTGCAAGGTGCAATTCTGAAATTTTTTGCTTTTTCCTGCTAATCCTAGCATGATAAAGAAGATTCAAAGAGAGTGAGATGCCAGCTCCTTTCATTCAGTCAGTAGCTTCAAACATTTCTGGTATATGAAAAACATGTTTTTCAATGGCAAAAATCAATGAATATTGTAAATGCACAAACAGTAATATCTCCACATTGCACGGTGCAATTCTGAAATTTTTAGCTTTTTCCTGTTAATCCTAGCATGATAAAGAAGATTCAAAGAGAGTGAGATGCCAGCTCCTTTCATTCAGTCAGTAGCTTCAAACATTTCTGGTATATTAAAAACATGTTTTTCAATGGCAAAAATCAATGAATATTGTAAATGCACAAACAGTAATATCTCCACATTGCAAGGTGCAATTCTGAAATTTTTTGCTTTTTCCTGCTAATCCTAGCATGATAAAGAAGATTCAAAGAGAGTGAGATGCCAGCTCCTTTCATTCAGTCAGTAGCTTCAAACATTTCTGGTATATGAAAAACATGTTTTTCAATGGCAAAAATCAATGAATATTGTAAATGCACAAACAGTAATATCTCCACATTGCACGGTGCAATTCTGAAATTTTTAGCTTTTTCCTGTTAATCCTAGCATGATAAAGAAGATTCAAAGAGAGTGAGATGCCAGCTCCTTTCATTCAGTCAGTAGCTTCAAACATTTCTGGTATATGAAAAACATGTTTTTCAATGGCAAAAATCAATGAATATTGTAAATGCACAAACAGTAATATCTCCACATTGCAAGGTGCAATTCTGAAATTCTTTGCTTTTTCCTGTTAATCCTAGCATGATAAAGAAGATTCAAAGAGAGTGAGATGCCAGCTCCTTTCATTCAGTCAGTAGCTTCAAACATTTCTGGTATATGAAAAACATGTTTTTCAATGGCAAAAATCAATGAATATTGTAAATGCACAAACAGTAATATCTCCACATTGCAAGGTGCAATTCTGAAATTTTTTGCTTTTTCCTGCTAATCCTAGCATGATAAAGAAGATTCAAAGAGAGTGAGATGCCAGCTCCTTTCATTCAGTCAGTAGCTTCAAACATTTCTGGTATATGAAAAACATGTTTTTCAATGGCAAAAATCAATGAATATTGTAAATGCACAAACAATAATATCTCCACATTGCAAGGTGCAATTCTGAAATTTTTTGCTTTTTCCTGCTAATCCTAGCATGATAAAGAAGATTCAAAGAGAGTGAGATGCCAGCTCCTTTCATTCAGTCAGTAGCTTCAAACATTTCTGGTATATGAAAAACATGTTTTTCAATGGCAAAAATCAATGAATATTGTAAATGCACAAACAGTAATATCTCCACATTGCACGGTGCAATTATGAAATTTTTAGCTTTTTCCTGTTAATCCTAGCATGATAAAGAAGATTCAAAGAGAGTGAGATGCCAGCTCCTTTCATTCAGTCAGTAGCTTCAAACATTTCTGGTATATGAAAAACATGTTTTTCAATGGCAAAAATCAATGAATATTGTAAATGCACAAACAGTAATAACTCCACATTGCAAGGTGCAATTCTGAAATTTTTTGCTTTTTCCTGCTAATCCTAGCATGATAAAGAAGATTCAAAGAGAGTGAGATGCCAGCTCCTTTCATTCAGTCAGTAGCTTCAAACATTTCTGGTATATGAAAAACATGTTTTTCAATGGCAAAAATCAATGAATATTGTAAATGCACAAACAGTAATATCTCAACATTGCACGGTGCAATTCTGAAATTTTTAGCTTTTTCCTGTTAATCCTAGCATGATAAAGAAGATTCAAAGAGAGTGAGATGCCAGCTCCTTTCATTCAGTCAGTAGCTTCAAACATTTCTGGTATATGAAAAACGTTTTTCAATGGCAAAAATCAATGAATATTGTAAATGCACAAACAGTAATATCTCCACATTGCAAGGTGCAATTCTGAAATTTTTTGCTTTTTCCTGTTAATCCTAGCATGATAAAGAAGATTCAAAGAGAGTGAGATGCCAGCTCCTTTCATTCAGTCAGTAGCTTCAAACATTTCTGGTATATGAAAAACATGTTTTTCAATGGCAAAAATCAATGAATATTGTAAATGCACAAACAGTAATATCTCCACATTGCAAGGTGCAATTCTGAAATTTTTTGCTTTTTCCTGCTAATCCTAGCATGATAAAGAAGATTCAAAGAGAGTGAGATGCCAGCTCCTTTCATTCAGTCAGTAGCTTCAAACATTTCTGGTATATGAAAAACATGTTTTTCAATGGCAAAAATCAATGAATATTGTAAATGCACAAACAGTAATATCTCCACATTGCACGGTGCAATTCTGAAATTTTTAGCTTTTTCCTGTTAATCCTAGCATGATAAAGAAGATTCAAAGAGAGTGAGATGCCAGCTCCTTTCATTCAGTCAGTAGCTTCAAACATTTCTGGTATATTAAAAACATGTTTTTCAATGGCAAAAATCAATGAATATTGTAAATGCACAAACAGTAATATCTCCACATTGCAAGGTGCAATTCTGAAATTTTTTGCTTTTTCCTGCTAATCCTAGCATGATAGAGAAGATTCAAAGAGAGTGAGATGCCAGCTCCTTTCATTCAGTCAGTAGCTTCAAACATTTCTGGTATATGAAAAACATGTTTTTCAATGGCAAAAATCAATGAATATTGTAAATGCACAAACAGTAATATCTCCACATTGCACGGTGCAATTCTGAAATTTTTAGCTTTTTCCTGTTAATCCTAGCATGATAAAGAAGATTCAAAGAGAGTGAGATGCCAGCTCCTTTCATTCAGTCAGTAGCTTCAAACATTTCTGGTATATGAAAAACATGTTTTTCAATGGCAAAAATCAATGAATATTGTAAATGCACAAACAGTAATATCTCCACATTGCAAGGTGCAATTCTGAAATTCTTTGCTTTTTCCTGTTAATCCTAGCATGATAAAGAAGATTCAAAGAGAGTGAGATGCCAGCTCCTTTCATTCAGTCAGTAGCTTCAAACATTTCTGGTATATGAAAAACATGTTTTTCAATGGCAAAAATCAATGAATATTGTAAATGCACAAACAGTAATATCTCCACATTGCAAGGTGCAATTCTGAAATTTTTTGCTTTTTCCTGCTAATCCTAGCATGATAAAGAAGATTCAAAGAGAGTGAGATGCCAGCTCCTTTCATTCAGTCAGTAGCTTCAAACATTTCTGGTATATGAAAAACATGTTTTTCAATGGCAAAAATCAATGAATATTGTAAATGCACAAACAGTAATATCTCCACATTGCACGGTGCAATTCTGAAATTTTTAGCTTTTTCCTGTTAATCCTAGCATGATAAAGAAGATTCAAAGAGAGTGAGATGCCAGCTCCTTTCATTCAGTCAGTAGCTTCAAACATTTCTGGTATATGAAAAACATGTTTTTCAATGGCAAAAATCAATGAATATTGTAAATGCACAAACAGTAATATCTCCACATTGCAAGGTGCAATTCTGAAATTTTTTGCTTTTTCCTGCTAATCCTAGCATGATAAAGAAGATTCAGAGTGAGATGCCAGCTCCTTTCATTCAGTCAGTAGCTTCAAACATTTCTGGTATATGAAAAACATGTTTTTCAATGGCAAAAATCAATGAATATTGTAAATGCACAAACAGTAATATCTCCACATTGCACGGTGCAATTCTGAAATTTTTAGCTTTTTCCTGTTAATCCTAGCATGATAAAGAAGATTCAAAGAGAGTGAGATGCCAGCTCCTTTCATTCAGTCAGTAGCCTCAAACATTTCTGGTATATGAAAAACATGTTTTTCAATGGCAAAAATCAATGAATATTGTAAATGCACAAACAGTAATATCTCCACATTGCAAGGTGCAATTCTGAAATTTTTTGCTTTTTCCTGTTAATCCTAGCATGATAAAGAAGATTCAAAGAGAGTGAGATGCCAGCTCCTTTCATTCAGTCAGTAGCTTCAAACATTTCTGGTATATGAAAAACATGTTTTTCAATGGCAAAAATCAATGAATATTGTAAATGCACAAACAGTAATATCTCCACATTGCAAGGTGCAATTCTGAAATTTTTTGCTTTTTCCTGCTAATCCTAGCATGATAAAGAAGATTCAAAGAGAGTGAGATGCCAGCTCCTTTCATTCAGTCAGTAGCTTCAAACATTTCTGGTATATGAAAAACATGTTTTTCAATGGCAAAAATCAATGAATATTGTAAATGCACAAACAGTAATATCTCCACATTGCACGGTGCAATTCTGAAATTTTTAGCTTTTTCCTGTTAATCCTAGCATGATAAAGAAGATTCAAAGAGAGTGAGATGCCAGCTCCTTTCATTCAGTCAGTAGCTTCAAACATTTCTGGTATATGAAAAACATGTTTTTCAATGGCAAAAATCAATGAATATTGTAAATGCACAAACAATAATATCTCCACATTGCAAGGTGCAATTCTGAAATTTTTTGCTTTTTCCTGCTAATCCTAGCATGATAAAGAAGATTCAAAGAGAGTGAGATGCCAGCTCCTTTCATTCAGTCAGTAGCTTCAAACATTTCTGGTATATGAAAAACATGTTTTTCAATGGCAAAAATCAATGAATATTGTAAATGCACAAACAGTAATATCTCCACATTGCACGGTGCAATTATGAAATTTTTAGCTTTTTCCTGTTAATCCTAGCATGATAAAGAAGATTCAAAGAGAGTGAGATGCCAGCTCCTTTCATTCAGTCAGTAGCTTCAAACATTTCTGGTATATGAAAAACATGTTTTTCAATGGCAAAAATCAATGAATATTGTAAATGCACAAACAGTAATAACTCCACATTGCAAGGTGCAATTCTGAAATTTTTTGCTTTTTCCTGCTAATCCTAGCATGATAAAGAAGATTCAAAGAGAGTGAGATGCCAGCTCCTTTCATTCAGTCAGTAGCTTCAAACATTTCTGGTATATGAAAAACATGTTTTTCAATGGCAAAAATCAATGAATATTGTAAATGCACAAACAGTAATATCTCAACATTGCACGGTGCAATTCTGAAATTTTTAGCTTTTTCCTGTTAATCCTAGCATGATAAAGAAGATTCAAAGAGAGTGAGATGCCAGCTCCTTTCATTCAGTCAGTAGCTTCAAACATTTCTGGTATATGAAAAACGTTTTTCAATGGCAAAAATCAATGAATATTGTAAATGCACAAACAGTAATATCTCCACATTGCAAGGTGCAATTCTGAAATTTTTTGCTTTTTCCTGTTAATCCTAGCATGATAAAGAAGATTCAAAGAGAGTGAGATGCCAGCTCCTTTCATTCAGTCAGTAGCTTCAAACATTTCTGGTATATGAAAAACATGTTTTTCAATGGCAAAAATCAATGAATATTGTAAATGCACAAACAGTAATATCTCCACATTGCAAGGTGCAATTCTGAAATTTTTTGCTTTTTCCTGCTAATCCTAGCATGATAAAGAAGATTCAAAGAGAGTGAGATGCCAGCTCCTTTCATTCAGTCAGTAGCTTCAAACATTTCTGGTATATGAAAAACATGTTTTTCAATGGCAAAAATCAATGAATATTGTAAATGCACAAACAGTAATATCTCCACATTGCACGGTGCAATTCTGAAATTTTTAGCTTTTTCCTGTTAATCCTAGCATGATAAAGAAGATTCAGAGAGTGAGATGCCAGCTCCTTTCATTCAGTCAGTAGCTTCAAACATTTCTGGTATATGAAAAACATGTTTTTCAATGGCAAAAATCAATGAATATTGTAAATGCACAAACAGTAATATCTCCACATTGCAAGGTGCAATTCTGAAATTTTTTGCTTTTTCCTGCTAATCCTAGCATGATAAAGAAGATTCAAAGAGAGTGAGATGCCAGCTCCTTTCATTCAGTCAGTAGCTTCAAACATTTCTGGTATATGAAAAACATGTTTTTCAATGGCAAAAATCAATGAATATTGTAAATGCACAAACAGTAATATCTCCACATTGCACGGTGCAATTCTGAAATTTTTAGCTTTTTCCTGTTAATCCTAGCATGATAAAGAAGATTCAAAGAGAGTGAGATGCCAGCTCCTTTCATTCAGTCAGTAGCTTCAAACATTTCTGGTATATGAAAAACATGTTTTTCAATGGCAAAAATCAATGAATATTGTAAATGCACAAACAGTAATATCTCCACATTGCAAGGTGCAATTCTGAAATTCTTTGCTTTTTCCTGTTAATCCTAGCATGATAAAGAAGATTCAAAGAGAGTGAGATGCCAGCTCCTTTCATTCAGTCAGTAGCTTCAAACATTTCTGGTATATGAAAAACATGTTTTTCAATGGCAAAAATCAATGAATATTGTAAATGCACAAACAGTAATATCTCCACATTGCAAGGTGCAATTCTGAAATTTTTTGCTTTTTCCTGCTAATCCTAGCATGATAAAGAAGATTCAAAGAGAGTGAGATGCCAGCTCCTTTCATTCAGTCAGTAGCTTCAAACATTTCTGGTATATGAAAAACATGTTTTTCAATGGCAAAAATCAATGAATATTGTAAATGCACAAACAGTAATATCTCCACATTGCACGGTGCAATTCTGAAATTTTTAGCTTTTTCCTGTTAATCCTAGCATGATAAAGAAGATTCAAAGAGAGTGAGATGCCAGCTCCTTTCATTCAGTCAGTAGCTTCAAACATTTCTGGTATATGAAAAACATGTTTTTCAATGGCAAAAATCAATGAATATTGTAAATGCACAAACAGTAATATCTCCACATTGCAAGGTGCAATTCTGAAATTTTTTGCTTTTTCCTGCTAATCCTAGCATGATAAAGAAGATTCAGAGTGAGATGCCAGCTCCTTTCATTCAGTCAGTAGCTTCAAACATTTCTGGTATATGAAAAACATGTTTTTCAATGGCAAAAATCAATGAATATTGTAAATGCACAAACAGTAATATCTCCACATTGCACGGTGCAATTCTGAAATTTTTAGCTTTTTCCTGTTAATCCTAGCATGATAAAGAAGATTCAAAGAGAGTGAGATGCCAGCTCCTTTCATTCAGTCAGTAGCCTCAAACATTTCTGGTATATGAAAAACATGTTTTTCAATGGCAAAAATCAATGAATATTGTAAATGCACAAACAGTAATATCTCCACATTGCAAGGTGCAATTCTGAAATTTTTTGCTTTTTCCTGTTAATCCTAGCATGATAAAGAAGATTCAAAGAGAGTGAGATGCCAGCTCCTTTCATTCAGTCAGTAGCTTCAAACATTTCTGGTATATGAAAAACATGTTTTTCAATGGCAAAAATCAATGAATATTGTAAATGCACAAACAGTAATATCTCCACATTGCAAGGTGCAATTCTGAAATTTTTTGCTTTTTCCTGCTAATCCTAGCATGATAAAGAAGATTCAAAGAGAGTGAGATGCCAGCTCCTTTCATTCAGTCAGTAGCTTCAAACATTTCTGGTATATGAAAAACATGTTTTTCAATGGCAAAAATCAATGAATATTGTAAATGCACAAACAGTAATATCTCCACATTGCACGGTGCAATTCTGAAATTTTTAGCTTTTTCCTGTTAATCCTAGCATGATAAAGAAGATTCAAAGAGAGTGAGATGCCAGCTCCTTTCATTCAGTCAGTAGCTTCAAACATTTCTGGTATATGAAAAACATGTTTTTCAATGGCAAAAATCAATGAATATTGTAAATGCACAAACAATAATATCTCCACATTGCAAGGTGCAATTCTGAAATTTTTTGCTTTTTCCTGCTAATCCTAGCATGATAAAGAAGATTCAAAGAGAGTGAGATGCCAGCTCCTTTCATTCAGTCAGTAGCTTCAAACATTTCTGGTATATGAAAAACATGTTTTTCAATGGCAAAAATCAATGAATATTGTAAATGCACAAACAGTAATATCTCCACATTGCACGGTGCAATTATGAAATTTTTAGCTTTTTCCTGTTAATCCTAGCATGATAAAGAAGATTCAAAGAGAGTGAGATGCCAGCTCCTTTCATTCAGTCAGTAGCTTCAAACATTTCTGGTATATGAAAAACATGTTTTTCAATGGCAAAAATCAATGAATATTGTAAATGCACAAACAGTAATAACTCCACATTGCAAGGTGCAATTCTGAAATTTTTTGCTTTTTCCTGCTAATCCTAGCATGATAAAGAAGATTCAAAGAGAGTGAGATGCCAGCTCCTTTCATTCAGTCAGTAGCTTCAAACATTTCTGGTATATGAAAAACATGTTTTTCAATGGCAAAAATCAATGAATATTGTAAATGCACAAACAGTAATATCTCAACATTGCACGGTGCAATTCTGAAATTTTTAGCTTTTTCCTGTTAATCCTAGCATGATAAAGAAGATTCAAAGAGAGTGAGATGCCAGCTCCTTTCATTCAGTCAGTAGCTTCAAACATTTCTGGTATATGAAAAACGTTTTTCAATGGCAAAAATCAATGAATATTGTAAATGCACAAACAGTAATATCTCCACATTGCAAGGTGCAATTCTGAAATTTTTTGCTTTTTCCTGTTAATCCTAGCATGATAAAGAAGATTCAAAGAGAGTGAGATGGGGGAGTGGCCTGAGCACAGGACGAGATGGCAGCTTGATCCTGAGCTCCCTGAAGGCTAAAACTACAAAGCGACGATAAAAGCAACTTAAGAAGATTTACTCGATCAATTCTTACATGAATTAACTCCCTAAAGCTTAAGGATCATCTGGATACTGAAAAGACTCTCCCTGACCCGTTATTCTGGGAGATATTTCGTTTGGAAGCAGTGAGGTGCGTCCTTGATTTCATGCCAGTCGTGGGTATTGCGACATAGACCTGCAGGCTTGCAGGTCTGTGTGTCTCTGCAAGGGGACCCTCCCTACTCCCTTCCTCTGGACCTAGGAACACTGTTTATCGGGTGCTATCGGACAATTTGCAAAGGATTCATATTTTGAGGAAGGTGGCAAGGAGCCCTTAAAGCCTGCTCTGCTGTTGTGGGAGGCCGGTGGCTGTGGGACGAGCCGATTATATACTTCAGCTTTTACAGCCTGTGCTGGGAAGTAACAAGGACCGAGTCCTAACTAGACCCACGGGACCCTGTAGCCCTGAAAACGGCCCCACTGTACTGAACCACCAGCCTGCAAGCTGTCCCTGCCTGCTATCCACCCCACTACCAGCTGCGACCGGGGGTAAGACTCCTACAGAGATACCACCGCCCGGCGCTGTACCACCCTGCTACTAGCTGCGACCAGTGACAGGATTCCGGAAGTTAAAAACACCGGCCGGCACTTTCTGTATCGCGGACCCCGGGGACCTTCCAGATCTACAATCAAGTAAGAAGATTGTGAGACCGGAGCCCTGAGAAGTCCAGCACACGGACGCCAAGCTACGGGACCTTCCTGCTTCAGGACGCCGGCAGCAGCCCGAAGACCCGGCCCTGCTCACAGCTGACGCGGCTACACAGAGGAGAGGAACTGTAGATATCATCATAAAAAGGTCAGACAAGCCCTGGCTGATGCCAGGGCTATTATCGTGACTCTGTGAGGCTATTGTCTGGGGTCTGGTGGCGGCGGTGTCCCTTTTATTTTGTGGAGCGGTCCTCCCTCTCCCTCCTGCTGACGGGCGCTGCTTGTATCTGCGGCCGGGATCCCTGCCTCTTGCTACGGCTGTTCCCTGGGTTCGGGGGCTGTTCCGGTGGTGGCAGTTCCCCCTCCTTAGTTCCGGAGCCGCTCCGCTCCTGGCTCTGCCCCTGTCTCCCTTCTAAAGACCGGCGCTGCCGGTGTATAGGGCTTGCAGCCCCACTTCCCCCGGGGCTGATTTACAAGCGGCGGTGTCTCCCTCCTGCTTCTGGGGGGGCCGCTTTGTCCCTCCCCACTAGTAACTGACAGGTGCCACCGGTCCCCGCGCTCCGCTCCACCTATTCCCGTTGTGCCGCTCTGCTGACTGTGCCCCTCCGGTGTTGGGACCCTACAGACCCCTGTGACTGCCTCCCCCTCTTGTGCTGGTGTTGCTGCGCTCTGATCTTGCCCTTGGTCCTTCCCTGCAGCGGCACCGCTGCCCTCCTCTGCCTCATATCCATAATCAGCTGATAGATTCAATTCTCCCGCCCCCTGCTGCAGCGTCCTCTGTACTGCTGTCCATGGTCCTGATCAAATTCTCCTGCCCTCTGCTGCGGCGTAGCTCTGCACTGCTGTCCATGGTGCTGATTTGAGCTGCTGTCCATGGTGCTGATTTCAGTCAAACTCTCCTGCCCCTGCTACAGCGTCGCTCTGTTCTGCTGTCCAAGGTGCTGATTTTACATTAGTTAATTCTCTTGCCTCCTGCTGCAACATCGCTTTGCACTGCTGTCCATGGTGCTGATTTTATATCAGTACTGATACAGAGGTCCATCAAACATCAAACTTTGGACAAACATTTAATTGTGAGACTTGACTTTGAGGAGGGGTGGAGGATAGGAGGAATTGCTTCTGCCATATATATACTGTGATTTCGCTACCTGATATACATATAACAGTTGGTGCCCATGGAACTCTACAGATCTGCAAGTTTCCACAATAATTAGTTTTCTGTTAAGAACTATATGTGCCTTTTATTTTTATCCCTCAGGTCAAGTTTACTATTTCTCTTGATATTTTTGATTGTGATTTACATTTAAAGGATTGCATTCTAGGGGGTGCATAATTCTGCAGTCTTTAAGGGTATTGATTGCCTCTTATTGGAGTGATATTTGTTTAATGCTAATTTCTTCCAGTCATTGTTCCTAGTCATTTTGCTACTCTAAAGTCTTCTATCCACTCTCTAGCTTAAATATTCCCATTGTCTTTTTGGTGTTTTCCTTATATATACACTTAGGACTTATTTTTTTTACAATGGCGGCTAACAAAAAAAATACCCAAAAGTCTTTGGAAGCTCCCCTTAAAACTAGTGTGGTAAGAGCGAAGTCCTCCCAACGTTCTTCATTTTCAAATCCCTCAGAGGATACTGTCAATACCATTAGTCCACTTAAGTCCAGATCACCTCATAGAAATCCTGACGATAGACAGAGTTTTAAAGTAAGCTCTCCCACCAAAGACTCTGCTAAAAGTCTATTTTCTCCAAAACCACAGAGAATTCATGACGCTAAACCTGCCCCTTCCACCGTAGTTAAAGAAAAAAAAGTGGAAGAGATGGACATTTCCATCTCATCAAAGAGAAGGGATCCAGGAGCTGGGAGCAACAAATATTCCTCACTGGCCACGAGTTCGGAGGAGGAATCCTCGGACACGTCTCCCAATCCTAGTCCAGATAAGAGACGTGCCAAAAAGGACGTCTCCCCTTCGTCTTCAGACCCTACGCCTAGTGTCCCGGCCAAAATACCCATTTCTCAAGAGTTGGGAAATACCGACCTTGGTTCATATCTGGACAATCTTTTAAAGACGATTGACAGAAATATGAAACTGGGCTTTGAGAAACAGGTAGACACCATGAAATCTACTTTGGAAGCTTTTGGAGTTAAATTGGAGGAAAACACTAAAAGACTTGAAACGGTGGAGGATAAGGTGGAGTCTGTTTCTTCTGATAATTTGGAAATTAAATCCGAGCTCAAAAGACTTAGATTAAAAGTTGCGGATTTGGAGGATAGGAGTAGGAGAAATAATTTGAAGATTAGGGGCATATCTGAGGATGTTTCTCCCTCGGATATCTCAGCTTTTCTCAAAGACTTTTTTCACAAGACAATCCCATCCCTTTCTGAGCAGGATCTTATCATTGATAGGGCCCATCGCTTATTTCGTCCGACCTCCATTTCCCCGGATCTTCCTAGGGATGTAATAGCTAGGTTGCATTTCTTCTCGACCAAAGAGAGAATCTTGAATTATATCAGGGAAAATAGGACTTTTCCAGAGCCTTTCTCACACCTAAAAATCTTCTCCGATTTTTCCAAAGAAACCATGGATGCAAGAAGGTCATACAAATTGATCACAGATAGACTGAGGGATATGAATATCCCATATAGGTGGGGCTTTCCAGTAAAGTTGCTGATTTTCTTTAACCGGAAAACATTCACTCTTACAGATCCTGATGAAGGCCCCAAATTTTTTGATTTTATAAAAGACATTCCCTACAAAGTTACAAAGGCACCCCACCGCTGAAATGATAAACACTACTCCCTCGGGAGCCCTCTTTAAAAATAATCTCATTTTATCACCTCACCTAACATGCTATAATAAATTTATCATTCTTCTTATATTTAGCCTTCATGGTTTGTCCACATTATTTTTCCCCCCAATCTGAGGGAGAACCTTTTCGGTGAAGGTTCCCTCAGGAGATTTTTTGATTCGTTTTTTTTTTTTTCCTTTTTCTTTGAATATTTGGTTATTGTTATTACTATCTTTGAATTAATATTAGAGATATTGTATTCCAGCTTTGATTGTCGGTTGATTATTTTTTGGGAATTTGTTGGACCAACTGACCCCTCTCCTTTTGACTTACTTTAATTATTAATTTACCTATGCCTATCAAGATCATCACCTATAATGTAAGAGGCCTAAACAGTCCCAATAAGAGATTCTCCCTTTGGAAGGAATTGGGTCATCTTGGTGCTGATGTTGCGTGTCTTCAGGAGACAAGGTTTGCCGAGGGAAAACACCCTACTTTCACCCACAAACGCTACCCTCATATATTTGAATCCACTAGCGACCGGAAAAAAGCCGGTGTAGCTACAGTGATCAGAGATTCTGTCCCATTTGAGTTTTTAGATCAGCATAAAGATGTCAATGGAAGGTTCCATATATTGCTCTGTAAACTGAATAATCATGAGTGCACTGTTGTTAACCTATACGCCCCAAATAAAAAGCAAATACCCTTTTTGAATAAGGTTTTTAGAAAGGTTGAAGAGGTTAGGAGAGGTGAATTGATTTTTTTGGGAGACTTCAACATGGTCCCGGACGGGCATATGGACTCTTCCTCCCCCAGCCGTCATTTATACCCGACGCTAAATAACTGGCTTTATAAAAACGAACTATTTGATACATTTAGATGTCTGCAAACTACCTCCAAAGAATTCTCCCATTTTTCGGATGCGCACCAAACGGCCTCTAGAATAGACTTAATAATAACTGACGTTTTTTCTTTACCCAAATTCTCTAACGTATCTATAGGTCTTAGGTCTCTATCAGATCATGCCCCTACGTCATGTGAAATTCATATTGGTCCTCTTATTAAAAATGGATTTCTTTGGAAATGTAGATCTTCACTTATTCATAACCCCAAAAACAAAAAAATTATTGAAAAAGCTATTTCTGATTATTTTGGGGAGAATGATACCCCAGATTTATCTAATCCCTTCTCCAGCTGGTGCGCTCACAAGGCCGTCCTTCGTGGTGTACTAATGCAGATATCCTCATTTGAAAAAAAAGAAAAAAGATCAAAAATTAATTCTCTTCAAAAACTGATTAGGGAAAAAGAATTAGAGCAAATTAATCTTCCTTCCCCTTCCCCAATAATTCAAAAAGAACTCTCAAATTTAAGGGTAGAGCTAAAATCAGAAATTTCTTCCTCCTATGATGCAATTATTCGGAAATCAAAATTTAATTACTATGCGGCTCTAAATAAACCTACCCGCTTTATGGCCCGCCTAGTCAAATGTAAAAGAGCAATTAATAGAATAGATAAAATAAAAAACAATAGTGGAATAACGTTTTGCCACCCTAAAGATATAGTGAACCAGTTTGCAAATTTTTACAAAAAACTCTACAACATCAAAACTGATCCTCTAATTTCCCATCCTCACCCAGATGCAATCAACAAATTTTTATCCTCCATTAACCTACCGAAATTGAGCCCTCTGGATCACGAGTCATTGAATAAGCCTTTTTCTATCCTTGAAATTATTAACACAATAAAGCAACTTAAAGATTTCAAGGCTCCGGGTCCAGATGGGTTCATTAATGAGTATTATAAAACTTTTTGTGACCTACTTTCTTCCCCTCTCACGAAAATTTTCAATCATGCTTCCTCAATAAGCTCCTTCCCCTCAGAAATGCTGGAAGCCACCATTACCCTAATACCCAAGTCTAAGGATGAGAGAGATAATGTTAAAAATTATAGGCCCATTTCGCTAATTAACACTGATATTAAGATATATTCGAAAATTCTGGCCAATCGTTTATCGACTATTCTCCCATCTCTCATCAACGATGATCAGATTGGCTTCGTTGGTGGGAGGCAAGCAACTGATGGCTCTAGAAGACTTCTGAATATTATTAAGGTGATAAATATGGCGAAACTCCCAACTTCATTGCTTGCTTTAGACGCTGAAAAAGCTTTCGACAGGTTAAATTGGCTATACCTTAAACTCACCCTTATTAAATTCGGTTTTGATAACAAATTTCTCTCTTCAATTATGGCCCTCTATTCTAACCCCCAAGCAAAAATTTATGTTAACAATTATCTCTCAAATCCAATCCCTATCACAAATGGTACTAGACAGGGTTGCCCACTTTCCCCCCTTCTCTTTGTCCTGGCTATGGAGCCTTTGGCACAGAGGATTAGAGAAAACACTGACATTAGGGGGATTTCTACCCCATCTCGAGAATTTAAAATTGGCCTCTTTGCAGATGATGTTATGCTTTCCTTGCTGGACCCAGTAAATTCGGTTGCGGAGGTTTCAAAGGTTCTAGAACTATTCTCTCAGATTTCTTATTTTAAAATTAACAATGAGAAGTCTAAACTTTTGAATATTAATCTGGACCGCCAGACGAGAGAGGTTTTACACTCAAGATTTTCCTTTGGTCTGGCTAAACGCAATCTGACTTATTTGGGGATCAGTATTGGTAAATCTATTAATTCAACAATCTCTGACAATCTGGTTCTGATTGATGACATCGTCCGAGGAGATTTGATGGATTTTATGAAAAGAGATTTGTCGTGGTGGGGTAGAGTCCTCTCTATCAAGATGTTTGTTCTTCCCAAAATTTTGTATTTTTTCCGCAACCTACCTTTATCTATTTCCCATATCTTTATTCAAAAAATTCAAAATCAGATTAATTCTTATGTCTGGGATAATAAACGTGCGAGGATATCTGCTGATATATTGTACAAGAATAAAAGTAACGGAGGTCTGAGCCATCCTAATATTTCCGCTTACTATCTGGCAAACCTTATCAAACAGAGCAGTTACTGGTTTAATTCTGACAGCCCCCCAGCTTGGATGATTCTGGAGACCTTCTTAAATAACGGTTCTTCTCCTCGTGAATTGTTACTCAGGCATCTCTTTAGACAGTGTACTCATGATTCTTCCCACCCTATTTTCCAGGCGATCATTGACGCCTGGAAAAAAATCACCAAAAAAAAGAAAAAGAATCCTTTAAGAGATTCTGATATGGATAAGCTTTCCCTTGTCAAAAAATTTCCAATTGGTTTTGTTGCTGATCTGTATAACTCTTCCATTCCAGATCAATGGGACATTAAAGGGTTAAGGAAAATTGGAGACTTGTATGAAGCTTCTGTCTTTATCCCTTTCCAAATTCTTAAGAAAAGATTCAATTTGCCTTTTTCTGATTTCTTTTTATACTCTCATTTAAAGAGCATTATTCTGGAATTCATTTCTAGCAAATTTATCGTTTCCGAAATCTCGGTGAACCTGTTAAGTAACACATCCCATAAGATTTTTTGGAGCCTGAGACACCTATATAACAGCTTCAATAATGACCTCTCTTTCCAAAAACATCTTTACATGATTCGATGGGAAAAGGACCTAAAACTCAATTTCCAATCCGACCAATGGGAGAATGCTCTTCTTTTCTCACAAGCCTCTAATATATCTATGCCCTTACAAGAGGCCTACTTCAAAATTTTAACCAGATGGTACTACACTCCAATCAGGCTCCACTATATAAAGCCCAGCAACTCTCCCCTCTGTTGGAGGGAGTGCGGCCTCAGGGGAGATCTGTTACATCTCTTTTGGAGCTGCCCTAAAATCCGCAATCTATGGGCTCAGATCTCTTCTTTGGTAGATGATCTCTTGGGCAGACCACTAATATTGACCCCTCAAAGGGCTTTACTATCCTTGGATCTTGAATCATACAAGTCGTTTGAAAGATCTTTGGTGATTCATTTATTCTCAGTTTGTAAGAATACATTGGCTTTTTATTGGAGAAAGTCACATGTCCCCACTTTGGAGGACTTAGTTGATAAGATGAATCTCCATAGAATATTTGAACTCAGATTTGCCCTTATTAACAATAATTTACTTAAATTTTCTAAGAAGTGGGATACTTGGTCCATTAAGTTCCCTCAACCATCTCATAATGCTGGAATATCTTAATAGGTGTTACATGTTTAGCTTATTAATATGTTTAATTTTGCTAATATGATAGTGGTGTGTGTTTAATTGTTCAAGTTATCTATTATCGTGTTTATTATTTGACGAACAAATTTCTCCCACCTTCCCTGATTATTCCATTTCCGTTTGTACCCTTTCCCTTCCCCTTCCTCGGAATTACCCCTTCCCACGAATATTCTTATTTCACTACTTTATGCTACGATTGTTATTCCCCTGTTAAACTGTTTATTAAAAATAAAAAAAAATATGGTAAAACAAAGAGAGTGAGATGCCAGCTCCTTTCATTCAGTCAGTAGCTTCAAACATTTCTGGTATATGAAAAACATGTTTTTCAATGGCAAAAATCAATGAATATTGTAAATGCACAAACAGTAATATCTCCACATTGCAAGGTGCAATTCTGAAATTTTTTGCTTTTTCCTGCTAATCCTAGCATGATAAAGAAGATTCAAAGAGAGTGAGATGCCAGCTCCTTTCATTCAGTCAGTAGCTTCAAACATTTCTGGTATATGAAAAACATGTTTTTCAATGGCAAAAATCAATGAATATTGTAAATGCACAAACAGTAATATCTCCACATTGCACGGTGCAATTCTGAAATTTTTAGCTTTTTCCTGTTAATCCTAGCATGATAAAGAAGATTCAGAGAGTGAGATGCCAGCTCCTTTCATTCAGTCAGTAGCTTCAAACATTTCTGGTATATGAAAAACATGTTTTTCAATGGCAAAAATCAATGAATATTGTAAATGCACAAACAGTAATATCTCCACATTGCAAGGTGCAATTCTGAAATTTTTTGCTTTTTCCTGCTAATCCTAGCATGATAAAGAAGATTCAAAGAGAGTGAGATGCCAGCTCCTTTCATTCAGTCAGTAGCTTCAAACATTTCTGGTATATGAAAAACATGTTTTTCAATGGCAAAAATCAATGAATATTGTAAATGCACAAACAGTAATATCTCCACATTGCACGGTGCAATTCTGAAATTTTTAGCTTTTTCCTGTTAATCCTAGCATGATAAAGAAGATTCAAAGAGAGTGAGATGCCAGCTCCTTTCATTCAGTCAGTAGCTTCAAACATTTCTGGTATATGAAAAACATGTTTTTCAATGGCAAAAATCAATGAATATTGTAAATGCACAAACAATAATATCTCCACATTGCAAGGTGCAATTCTGAAATTTTTTGCTTTTTCCTGCTAATCCTAGCATGATAAAGAAGATTCAAAGAGAGTGAGATGCCAGCTCCTTTCATTCAGTCAGTAGCTTCAAACATTTCTGGTATATGAAAAACATGTTTTTCAATGGCAAAAATCAATGAATATTGTAAATGCACAAACAGTAATATCTCCACATTGCACGGTGCAATTATGAAATTTTTAGCTTTTTCCTGTTAATCCTAGCATGATAAAGAAGATTCAAAGAGAGTGAGATGCCAGCTCCTTTCATTCAGTCAGTAGCTTCAAACATTTCTGGTATATGAAAAACATGTTTTTCAATGGCAAAAATCAATGAATATTGTAAATGCACAAACAGTAATAACTCCACATTGCAAGGTGCAATTCTGAAATTTTTTGCTTTTTCCTGCTAATCCTAGCATGATAAAGAAGATTCAAAGAGAGTGAGATGCCAGCTCCTTTCATTCAGTCAGTAGCTTCAAACATTTCTGGTATATGAAAAACATGTTTTTCAATGGCAAAAATCAATGAATATTGTAAATGCACAAACAGTAATATCTCAACATTGCACGGTGCAATTCTGAAATTTTTAGCTTTTTCCTGTTAATCCTAGCATGATAAAGAAGATTCAAAGAGAGTGAGATGCCAGCTCCTTTCATTCAGTCAGTAGCTTCAAACATTTCTGGTATATGAAAAACGTTTTTCAATGGCAAAAATCAATGAATATTGTAAATGCACAAACAGTAATATCTCCACATTGCAAGGTGCAATTCTGAAATTTTTTGCTTTTTCCTGTTAATCCTAGCATGATAAAGAAGATTCAAAGAGAGTGAGATGCCAGCTCCTTTCATTCAGTCAGTAGCTTCAAACATTTCTGGTATATGAAAAACATGTTTTTCAATGGCAAAAATCAATGAATATTGTAAATGCACAAACAGTAATATCTCCACATTGCAAGGTGCAATTCTGAAATTTTTTGCTTTTTCCTGCTAATCCTAGCATGATAAAGAAGATTCAAAGAGAGTGAGATGCCAGCTCCTTTCATTCAGTCAGTAGCTTCAAACATTTCTGGTATATGAAAAACATGTTTTTCAATGGCAAAAATCAATGAATATTGTAAATGCACAAACAGTAATATCTCCACATTGCACGGTGCAATTCTGAAATTTTTAGCTTTTTCCTGTTAATCCTAGCATGATAAAGAAGATTCAGAGAGTGAGATGCCAGCTCCTTTCATTCAGTCAGTAGCTTCAAACATTTCTGGTATATGAAAAACATGTTTTTCAATGGCAAAAATCAATGAATATTGTAAATGCACAAACAGTAATATCTCCACATTGCAAGGTGCAATTCTGAAATTTTTTGCTTTTTCCTGCTAATCCTAGCATGATAAAGAAGATTCAAAGAGAGTGAGATGCCAGCTCCTTTCATTCAGTCAGTAGCTTCAAACATTTCTGGTATATGAAAAACATGTTTTTCAATGGCAAAAATCAATGAATATTGTAAATGCACAAACAGTAATATCTCCACATTGCACGGTGCAATTCTGAAATTTTTAGCTTTTTCCTGTTAATCCTAGCATGATAAAGAAGATTCAAAGAGAGTGAGATGCCAGCTCCTTTCATTCAGTCAGTAGCTTCAAACATTTCTGGTATATGAAAAACATGTTTTTCAATGGCAAAAATCAATGAATATTGTAAATGCACAAACAGTAATATCTCCACATTGCAAGGTGCAATTCTGAAATTCTTTGCTTTTTCCTGTTAATCCTAGCATGATAAAGAAGATTCAAAGAGAGTGAGATGCCAGCTCCTTTCATTCAGTCAGTAGCTTCAAACATTTCTGGTATATGAAAAACATGTTTTTCAATGGCAAAAATCAATGAATATTGTAAATGCACAAACAGTAATATCTCCACATTGCAAGGTGCAATTCTGAAATTTTTTGCTTTTTCCTGCTAATCCTAGCATGATAAAGAAGATTCAAAGAGAGTGAGATGCCAGCTCCTTTCATTCAGTCAGTAGCTTCAAACATTTCTGGTATATGAAAAACATGTTTTTCAATGGCAAAAATCAATGAATATTGTAAATGCACAAACAGTAATATCTCCACATTGCACGGTGCAATTCTGAAATTTTTAGCTTTTTCCTGTTAATCCTAGCATGATAAAGAAGATTCAAAGAGAGTGAGATGCCAGCTCCTTTCATTCAGTCAGTAGCTTCAAACATTTCTGGTATATGAAAAACATGTTTTTCAATGGCAAAAATCAATGAATATTGTAAATGCACAAACAGTAATATCTCCACATTGCACGGTGCAATTCTGAAATTTTTAGCTTTTTCCTGTTAATCCTAGCATGATAAAGAAGATTCAAAGAGAGTGAGATGCCAGCTCCTTTCATTCAGTCAGTAGCTTCAAACATTTCTGGTATATGAAAAACATGTTTTTCAATGGCAAAAATCAATGAATATTGTAAATGCACAAACAGTAATATCTCCACATTGCAAGGTGCAATTCTGAAATTTTTTGCTTTTTCCTGCTAATCCTAGCATGATAAAGAAGATTCAAAGAGAGTGAGATGCCAGCTCCTTTCATTCAGTCAGTAGCTTCAAACATTTCTGGTATATGAAAAACATGTTTTTCAATGGCAAAAATCAATGAATATTGTAAATGCACAAACAGTAATATCTCCACATTGCACGGTGCAATTCTGAAATTTTTAGCTTTTTCCTGTTAATCCTAGCATGATAAAGAAGATTCAAAGAGAGTGAGATGCCAGCTCCTTTCATTCAGTCAGTAGCTTCAAACATTTCTGGTATATGAAAAACATGTTTTTCAATGGCAAAAATCAATGAATATTGTAAATGCACAAACAGTAATATCTCCACATTGCACGGTGCAATTCTGAAATTTTTAGCTTTTTCCTGTTAATCCTAGCATGATAAAGAAGATTCAAAGAGAGTGAGATGCCAGCTCCTTTCATTCAGTCAGTAGCTTCAAACATTTCTGGTATATGAAAAACATGTTTTTCAATGGCAAAAATCAATGAATATTGTAAATGCACAAACAGTAATATCTCCACATTGCAAGGTGCAATTCTGAAATTCTTTGCTTTTTCCTGTTAATCCTAGCATGATAAAGAAGATTCAAAGAGTGAGATGCCAGCTCCTTTCATTCAGTCAGTAGCTTCAAACATTTCTGGTATATGAAAAACATGTTTTTCAATGGCAAAAATCAATGAATATTGTAAATGCACAAACAGTAATATCTCCACATTGCAAGGTGCAATTCTGAAATTTTTTGCTTTTTCCTGCTAATCCTAGCATGATAAAGAAGATTCAAAGAGAGTGAGATGCCAGCTCCTTTCATTCAGTCAGTAGCTTCAAACATTTCTGGTATATGAAAAACATGTTTTTCAATGGCAAAAATCAATGAATATTGTAAATGCACAAACAGTAATATCTCCACATTGCACGGTGCAATTCTGAAATTTTTAGCTTTTTCCTGTTAATCCTAGCATGATAAAGAAGATTCAAAGAGAGTGAGATGCCAGCTCCTTTCATTCAGTCAGTAGCTTCAAACATTTCTGGTATATGAAAAACATGTTTTTCAATGGCAAAAATCAATGAATATTGTAAATGCACAAACAGTAATATCTCCACATTGCAAGGTGCAATTCTGAAATTTTTTGCTTTTTCCTGCTAATCCTAGCATGATAAAGAAGATTCAGAGTGAGATGCCAGCTCCTTTCATTCAGTCAGTAGCTTCAAACATTTCTGGTATATGAAAAACATGTTTTTCAATGGCAAAAATCAATGAATATTGTAAATGCACAAACAGTAATATCTCCACATTGCACGGTGCAATTCTGAAATTTTTAGCTTTTTCCTGTTAATCCTAGCATGATAAAGAAGATTCAAAGAGAGTGAGATGCCAGCTCCTTTCATTCAGTCAGTAGCCTCAAACATTTCTGGTATATGAAAAACATGTTTTTCAATGGCAAAAATCAATGAATATTGTAAATGCACAAACAGTAATATCTCCACATTGCAAGGTGCAATTCTGAAATTTTTTGCTTTTTCCTGTTAATCCTAGCATGATAAAGAAGATTCAAAGAGAGTGAGATGCCAGCTCCTTTCATTCAGTCAGTAGCTTCAAACATTTCTGGTATATGAAAAACATGTTTTTCAATGGCAAAAATCAATGAATATTGTAAATGCACAAACAGTAATATCTCCACATTGCAAGGTGCAATTCTGAAATTTTTTGCTTTTTCCTGCTAATCCTAGCATGATAAAGAAGATTCAAAGAGAGTGAGATGCCAGCTCCTTTCATTCAGTCAGTAGCTTCAAACATTTCTGGTATATGAAAAACATGTTTTTCAATGGCAAAAATCAATGAATATTGTAAATGCACAAACAGTAATATCTCCACATTGCACGGTGCAATTCTGAAATTTTTAGCTTTTTCCTGTTAATCCTAGCATGATAAAGAAGATTCAAAGAGAGTGAGATGCCAGCTCCTTTCATTCAGTCAGTAGCTTCAAACATTTCTGGTATATGAAAAACATGTTTTTCAATGGCAAAAATCAATGAATATTGTAAATGCACAAACAGTAATATCTCCACATTGCAAGGTGCAATTCTGAAATTTTTTGCTTTTTCCTGCTAATCCTAGCATGATAAAGAAGATTCAAAGAGAGTGAGATGCCAGCTCGTTTCATTCAGTCAGTAGCTTCAAACATTTCTGGTATATGAAAAACATGTTTTTCAATGGCAAAAATCAATGAATATTGTAAATGCACAAACAGTAATATCTCAACATTGCACGGTGCAATTCTGAAATTTTTAGCTTTTTCCTGTTAATCCTAGCATGATAAAGAAGATTCAAAGAGAGTGAGATGCCAGCTCCTTTCATTCAGTCAGTAGCCTCAAACATTTCTGGTATATGAAAAACATGTTTTTCAATGGCAAAAATCAATGAATATTGTAAATGCACAAACAGTAATATCTCCACATTGCAAGGTGCAATTCTGAAATTTTTTGCTTTTTCCTGTTAATCCTAGCATGATAAAGAAGATTCAAAGAGAGTGAGATGCCAGCTCCTTTCATTCAGTCAGTAGCTTCAAACATTTCTGGTATATGAAAAACATGTTTTTCAATGGCAAAAATCAATGAATATTGTAAATGCACAAACAGTAATATCTCCACATTGCAAGGTGCAATTCTGAAATTTTTTGCTTTTTCCTGCTAATCCTAGCATGATAAAGAAGATTCAAAGAGAGTGAGATGCCAGCTCCTTTCATTCAGTCAGTAGCTTCAAACATTTCTGGTATATGAAAAACATGTTTTTCAATGGCAAAAATCAATGAATATTGTAAATGCACAAACAGTAATATCTCCACATTGCACGGTGCAATTCTGAAATTTTTTGCTTTTTCCTGCTAATCCTAGCATGATAAAGAAGATTCAAAGAGAGTGAGATGCCAGCTCCTTTCATTCAGTCAGTAGCTTCAAACATTTCTGGTATATGAAAAACATGTTTTTCAATGGCAAAAATCAATGAATATTGTAAATGCACAAACAGTAATATCTCAACATTGCACGGTGCAATTCTGAAATTTTTAGCTTTTTCCTGTTAATCCTAGCATGATAAAGAAGATTCAAAGAGAGTGAGATGCCAGCTCCTTTCATTCAGTCAGTAGCTTCAAACATTTCTGGTATATGAAAAACGTTTTTCAATGGCAAAAATCAATGAATATTGTAAATGCACAAACAGTAATATCTCCACATTGCAAGGTGCAATTCTGAAATTTTTTGCTTTTTCCTGTTAATCCTAGCATGATAAAGAAGATTCAAAGAGAGTGAGATGCCAGCTCCTTTCATTCAGTCAGTAGCTTCAAACATTTCTGGTATATGAAAAACATGTTTTTCAATGGCAAAAATCAATGAATATTGTAAATGCACAAACAGTAATATCTCCACATTGCAAGGTGCAATTCTGAAATTTTTTGCTTTTTCCTGCTAATCCTAGCATGATAAAGAAGATTCAAAGAGAGTGAGATGCCAGCTCCTTTCATTCAGTCAGTAGCTTCAAACATTTCTGGTATATGAAAAACATGTTTTTCAATGGCAAAAATCAATGAATATTGTAAATGCACAAACAGTAATATCTCCACATTGCAAGGTGCAATTCTGAAATTCTTTGCTTTTTCCTGTTAATCCTAGCATGATAAAGAAGATTCAAAGAGAGTGAGATGCCAGCTCCTTTCATTCAGTCAGTAGCTTCAAACATTTCTGGTATATGAAAAACATGTTTTTCAATGGCAAAAATCAATGAATATTGTAAATGCACAAACAGTAATATCTCCACATTGCACGGTGCAATTCTGAAATTTTTAGCTTTTTCCTGTTAATCCTAGCATGATAAAGAAGATTCAAAGAGAGTGAGATGCCAGCTCCTTTCATTCAGTCAGTAGCTTCAAACATTTCTGGTATATGAAAAACATGTTTTTCAATGGCAAAAATCAATGAATATTGTAAATGCACAAACAGTAATATCTCCACATTGCACGGTGCAATTCTGAAATTTTTAGCTTTTTCCTGTTAATCCTAGCATGATAAAGAAGATTCAAAGAGAGTGAGATGCCAGCTCCTTTCATTCAGTCAGTAGCTTCAAACATTTCTGGTATATGAAAAACATGTTTTTCAATGGCAAAAATCAATGAATATTGTAAATGCACAAACAGTAATATCTCCACATTGCAAGGTGCAATTCTGAAATTTTTTGCTTTTTCCTGCTAATCCTAGCATGATAAAGAAGATTCAAAGAGAGTGAGATGCCAGCTCCTTTCATTCAGTCAGTAGCTTCAAACATTTCTGGTATATGAAAAACATGTTTTTCAATGGCAAAAATCAATGAATATTGTAAATGCACAAACAGTAATATCTCCACATTGCACGGTGCAATTCTGAAATTTTTAGCTTTTTCCTGTTAATCCTAGCATGATAAAGAAGATTCAAAGAGAGTGAGATGCCAGCTCCTTTCATTCAGTCAGTAGCTTCAAACATTTCTGGTATATGAAAAACATGTTTTTCAATGGCAAAAATCAATGAATATTGTAAATGCACAAACAGTAATATCTCCACATTGCACGGTGCAATTCTGAAATTTTTAGCTTTTTCCTGTTAATCCTAGCATGATAAAGAAGATTCAAAGAGAGTGAGATGCCAGCTCCTTTCATTCAGTCAGTAGCTTCAAACATTTCTGGTATATGAAAAACATGTTTTTCAATGGCAAAAATCAATGAATATTGTAAATGCACAAACAGTAATATCTCCACATTGCAAGGTGCAATTCTGAAATTCTTTGCTTTTTCCTGTTAATCCTAGCATGATAAAGAAGATTCAAAGAGTGAGATGCCAGCTCCTTTCATTCAGTCAGTAGCTTCAAACATTTCTGGTATATGAAAAACATGTTTTTCAATGGCAAAAATCAATGAATATTGTAAATGCACAAACAGTAATATCTCCACATTGCAAGGTGCAATTCTGAAATTTTTTGCTTTTTCCTGCTAATCCTAGCATGATAAAGAAGATTCAAAGAGAGTGAGATGCCAGCTCCTTTCATTCAGTCAGTAGCTTCAAACATTTCTGGTATATGAAAAACATGTTTTTCAATGGCAAAAATCAATGAATATTGTAAATGCACAAACAGTAATATCTCCACATTGCACGGTGCAATTCTGAAATTTTTAGCTTTTTCCTGTTAATCCTAGCATGATAAAGAAGATTCAAAGAGAGTGAGATGCCAGCTCCTTTCATTCAGTCAGTAGCTTCAAACATTTCTGGTATATGAAAAACATGTTTTTCAATGGCAAAAATCAATGAATATTGTAAATGCACAAACAGTAATATCTCCACATTGCACGGTGCAATTCTGAAATTTTTTGCTTTTTCCTGTTAATCCTAGCATGATAAAGAAGATTCAAAGAGAGTGAGATGCCAGCTCCTTTCATTCAGTCAGTAGCTTCAAACATTTCTGGTATATGAAAAACATGTTTTTCAATGGCAAAAATCAATGAATATTGTAAATGCACAAACAGTAATATCTCCACATTGCACGGTGCAATTCTGAAATTTTTAGCTTTTTCCTGTTAATCCTAGCATGATAAAGAAGATTCAAAGAGAGTGAGATGCCAGCTCCTTTCATTCAGTCAGTAGCTTCAAACATTTCTGGTATATGAAAAACATGTTTTTCAATGGCAAAAATCAATGAATATTGTAAATGCACAAACAGTAATATCTCCACATTGCAAGGTGCAATTCTGAAATTTTTTGCTTTTTCCTGCTAATCCTAGCATGATAAAGAAGATTCAAAGAGAGTGAGATGCCAGCTCCTTTCATTCAGTCAGTAGCTTCAAACATTTCTGGTATATGAAAAACATGTTTTTCAATGGCAAAAATCAATGAATATTGTAAATGCACAAACAGTAATATCTCCACATTGCACGGTGCAATTCTGAAATTTTTAGCTTTTTCCTGTTAATCCTAGCATGATAAAGAAGATTCAAAGAGAGTGAGATGCCAGCTCCTTTCATTCAGTCAGTAGCTTCAAACATTTCTGGTATATGAAAAACATGTTTTTCAATGGCAAAAATCAATGAATATTGTAAATGCACAAACAGTAATATCTCCACATTGCACGGTGCAATTCTGAAATTTTTAGCTTTTTCCTGTTAATCCTAGCATGATAAAGAAGATTCAAAGAGAGTGAGATGCCAGCTCCTTTCATTCAGTCAGTAGCTTCAAACATTTCTGGTATATGAAAAACATGTTTTTCAATGGCAAAAATCAATGAATATTGTAAATGCACAAACAGTAATATCTCCACATTGCAAGGTGCAATTCTGAAATTCTTTGCTTTTTCCTGTTAATCCTAGCATGATAAAGAAGATTCAAAGAGTGAGATGCCAGCTCCTTTCATTCAGTCAGTAGCTTCAAACATTTCTGGTATATGAAAAACATGTTTTTCAATGGCAAAAATCAATGAATATTGTAAATGCACAAACAGTAATATCTCCACATTGCAAGGTGCAATTCTGAAATTTTTTGCTTTTTCCTGCTAATCCTAGCATGATAAAGAAGATTCAAAGAGAGTGAGATGCCAGCTCCTTTCATTCAGTCAGTAGCTTCAAACATTTCTGGTATATGAAAAACATGTTTTTCAATGGCAAAAATCAATGAATATTGTAAATGCACAAACAGTAATATCTCCACATTGCACGGTGCAATTCTGAAATTTTTAGCTTTTTCCTGTTAATCCTAGCATGATAAAGAAGATTCAAAGAGAGTGAGATGCCAGCTCCTTTCATTCAGTCAGTAGCTTCAAACATTTCTGGTATATGAAAAACATGTTTTTCAATGGCAAAAATCAATGAATATTGTAAATGCACAAACAGTAATATCTCCACATTGCAAGGTGCAATTCTGAAATTTTTTGCTTTTTCCTGCTAATCCTAGCATGATAAAGAAGATTCAAAGAGAGTGAGATGCCAGCTCCTTTCATTCAGTCAGTAGCTTCAAACATTTCTGGTATATGAAAAACATGTTTTTCAATGGCAAAAATCAATGAATATTGTAAATGCACAAACAGTAATATCTCCACATTGCACGGTGCAATTCTGAAATTTTTAGCTTTTTCCTGTTAATCCTAGCATGATAAAGAAGATTCAAAGAGAGTGAGATGCCAGCTCCTTTCATTCAGTCAGTAGCTTCAAACATTTCTGGTATATGAAAAACATGTTTTTCAATGGCAAAAATCAATGAATATTGTAAATGCACAAACAGTAATATCTCCACATTGCACGGTGCAATTCTGAAATTTTTAGCTTTTTCCTGTTAATCCTAGCATGATAAAGAAGATTCAAAGAGAGTGAGATGCCAGCTCCTTTCATTCAGTCAGTAGCTTCAAACATTTCTGGTATATGAAAAACATGTTTTTCAATGGCAAAAATCAATGAATATTGTAAATGCACAAACAGTAGTATCTCCACATTGCAAGGTGCAATTCTGAAATTCTTTGCTTTTTCCTGTTAATCCTAGCATGATAAAGAAGATTCAAAGAGTGAGATGCCAGCTCCTTTCATTCAGTCAGTAGCTTCAAACATTTCTGGTATATGAAAAACATGTTTTTCAATGGCAAAAATCAATGAATATTGTAAATGCACAAACAGTAATATCTCCACATTGCAAGGTGCAATTCTGAAATTTTTTGCTTTTTCCTGCTAATCCTAGCATGATAAAGAAGATTCAAAGAGAGTGAGATGCCAGCTCCTTTCATTCAGTCAGTAGCTTCAAACATTTCTGGTATATGAAAAACATGTTTTTCAATGGCAAAAATCAATGAATATTGTAAATGCACAAACAGTAATATCTCCACATTGCACGGTGCAATTCTGAAATTTTTAGCTTTTTCCTGTTAATCCTAGCATGATAAAGAAGATTCAAAGAGAGTGAGATGCCAGCTCCTTTCATTCAGTCAGTAGCTTCAAACATTTCTGGTATATGAAAAACATGTTTTTCAATGGCAAAAATCAATGAATATTGTAAATGCACAAACAGTAATATCTCCACATTGCAAGGTGCAATTCTGAAATTTTTTGCTTTTTCCTGCTAATCCTAGCATGATAAAGAAGATTCAGAGTGAGATGCCAGCTCCTTTCATTCAGTCAGTAGCTTCAAACATTTCTGGTATATGAAAAACATGTTTTTCAATGGCAAAAATCAATGAATATTGTAAATGCACAAACAGTAATATCTCCACATTGCACGGTGCAATTCTGAAATTTTTAGCTTTTTCCTGTTAATCCTAGCATGATAAAGAAGATTCAAAGAGAGTGAGATGCCAGCTCCTTTCATTCAGTCAGTAGCCTCAAACATTTCTGGTATATGAAAAACATGTTTTTCAATGGCAAAAATCAATGAATATTGTAAATGCACAAACAGTAATATCTCCACATTGCAAGGTGCAATTCTGAAATTTTTTGCTTTTTCCTGTTAATCCTAGCATGATAAAGAAGATTCAAAGAGAGTGAGATGCCAGCTCCTTTCATTCAGTCAGTAGCTTCAAACATTTCTGGTATATGAAAAACATGTTTTTCAATGGCAAAAATCAATGAATATTGTAAATGCACAAACAGTAATATCTCCACATTGCAAGGTGCAATTCTGAAATTTTTTGCTTTTTCCTGCTAATCCTAGCATGATAAAGAAGATTCAAAGAGAGTGAGATGCCAGCTCCTTTCATTCAGTCAGTAGCTTCAAACATTTCTGGTATATGAAAAACATGTTTTTCAATGGCAAAAATCAATGAATATTGTAAATGCACAAACAGTAATATCTCCACATTGCACGGTGCAATTCTGAAATTTTTAGCTTTTTCCTGTTAATCCTAGCATGATAAAGAAGATTCAAAGAGAGTGAGATGCCAGCTCCTTTCATTCAGTCAGTAGCTTCAAACATTTCTGGTATATGAAAAACATGTTTTTCAATGGCAAAAATCAATGAATATTGTAAATGCACAAACAGTAATATCTCCACATTGCAAGGTGCAATTCTGAAATTTTTTGCTTTTTCCTGCTAATCCTAGCATGATAAAGAAGATTCAAAGAGAGTGAGATGCCAGCTCGTTTCATTCAGTCAGTAGCTTCAAACATTTCTGGTATATGAAAAACATGTTTTTCAATGGCAAAAATCAATGAATATTGTAAATGCACAAACAGTAATATCTCAACATTGCACGGTGCAATTCTGAAATTTTTAGCTTTTTCCTGTTAATCCTAGCATGATAAAGAAGATTCAAAGAGAGTGAGATGCCAGCTCCTTTCATTCAGTCAGTAGCCTCAAACATTTCTGGTATATGAAAAACATGTTTTTCAATGGCAAAAATCAATGAATATTGTAAATGCACAAACAGTAATATCTCCACATTGCAAGGTGCAATTCTGAAATTTTTTGCTTTTTCCTGTTAATCCTAGCATGATAAAGAAGATTCAAAGAGAGTGAGATGCCAGCTCCTTTCATTCAGTCAGTAGCTTCAAACATTTCTGGTATATGAAAAACATGTTTTTCAATGGCAAAAATCAATGAATATTGTAAATGCACAAACAGTAATATCTCCACATTGCAAGGTGCAATTCTGAAATTTTTTGCTTTTTCCTGCTAATCCTAGCATGATAAAGAAGATTCAAAGAGAGTGAGATGCCAGCTCCTTTCATTCAGTCAGTAGCTTCAAACATTTCTGGTATATGAAAAACATGTTTTTCAATGGCAAAAATCAATGAATATTGTAAATGCACAAACAGTAATATCTCCACATTGCACGGTGCAATTCTGAAATTTTTTGCTTTTTCCTGCTAATCCTAGCATGATAAAGAAGATTCAAAGAGAGTGAGATGCCAGCTCCTTTCATTCAGTCAGTAGCTTCAAACATTTCTGGTATATGAAAAACATGTTTTTCAATGGCAAAAATCAATGAATATTGTAAATGCACAAACAGTAATATCTCAACATTGCACGGTGCAATTCTGAAATTTTTAGCTTTTTCCTGTTAATCCTAGCATGATAAAGAAGATTCAAAGAGAGTGAGATGCCAGCTCCTTTCATTCAGTCAGTAGCTTCAAACATTTCTGGTATATGAAAAACGTTTTTCAATGGCAAAAATCAATGAATATTGTAAATGCACAAACAGTAATATCTCCACATTGCAAGGTGCAATTCTGAAATTTTTTGCTTTTTCCTGTTAATCCTAGCATGATAAAGAAGATTCAAAGAGAGTGAGATGCCAGCTCCTTTCATTCAGTCAGTAGCTTCAAACATTTCTGGTATATGAAAAACATGTTTTTCAATGGCAAAAATCAATGAATATTGTAAATGCACAAACAGTAATATCTCCACATTGCAAGGTGCAATTCTGAAATTTTTTGCTTTTTCCTGCTAATCCTAGCATGATAAAGAAGATTCAAAGAGAGTGAGATGCCAGCTCCTTTCATTCAGTCAGTAGCTTCAAACATTTCTGGTATATGAAAAACATGTTTTTCAATGGCAAAAATCAATGAATATTGTAAATGCACAAACAGTAATATCTCCACATTGCAAGGTGCAATTCTGAAATTCTTTGCTTTTTCCTGTTAATCCTAGCATGATAAAGAAGATTCAAAGAGAGTGAGATGCCAGCTCCTTTCATTCAGTCAGTAGCTTCAAACATTTCTGGTATATGAAAAACATGTTTTTCAATGGCAAAAATCAATGAATATTGTAAATGCACAAACAGTAATATCTCCACATTGCAAGGTGCAATTCTGAAATTTTTTGCTTTTTCCTGCTAATCCTAGCATGATAAAGAAGATTCAAAGAGAGTGAGATGCCAGCTCCTTTCATTCAGTCAGTAGCTTCAAACATTTCTGGTATATGAAAAACATGTTTTTCAATGGCAAAAATCAATGAATATTGTAAATGCACAAACAGTAATATCTCCACATTGCACGGTGCAATTCTGAAATTTTTAGCTTTTTCCTGTTAATCCTAGCATGATAAAGAAGATTCAAAGAGAGTGAGATGCCAGCTCCTTTCATTCAGTCAGTAGCCTCAAACATTTCTGGTATATGAAAAACATGTTTTTCAATGGCAAAAATCAATGAATATTGTAAATGCACAAACAGTAATATCTCCACATTGCAAGGTGCAATTCTGAAATTTTTTGCTTTTTCCTGTTAATCCTAGCATGATAAAGAAGATTCAAAGAGAGTGAGATGCCAGCTCCTTTCATTCAGTCAGTAGCTTCAAACATTTCTGGTATATGAAAAACATGTTTTTCAATGGCAAAAATCAATGAATATTGTAAATGCACAAACAGTAATATCTCCACATTGCAAGGTGCAATTCTGAAATTTTTTGCTTTTTCCTGCTAATCCTAGCATGATAAAGAAGATTCAAAGAGAGTGAGATGCCAGCTCCTTTCATTCAGTCAGTAGCTTCAAACATTTCTGGTATATGAAAAACATGTTTTTCAATGGCAAAAATCAATGAATATTGTAAATGCACAAACAGTAATATCTCCACATTGCACGGTGCAATTCTGAAATTTTTAGCTTTTTCCTGTTAATCCTAGCATGATAAAGAAGATTCAAAGAGAGTGAGATGCCAGCTCCTTTCATTCAGTCAGTAGCTTCAAACATTTCTGGTATATGAAAAACATGTTTTTCAATGGCAAAAATCAATGAATATTGTAAATGCACAAACAGTAATATCTCCACATTGCAAGGTGCAATTCTGAAATTTTTTGCTTTTTCCTGCTAATCCTAGCATGATAAAGAAGATTCAAAGAGAGTGAGATGCCAGCTCCTTTCATTCAGTCAGTAGCTTCAAACATTTCTGGTATATGAAAAACATGTTTTTCAATGGCAAAAATCAATGAATATTGTAAATGCACAAACAGTAATATCTCCACATTGCACGGTGCAATTATGAAATTTTTAGCTTTTTCCTGTTAATCCTAGCATGATAAAGAAGATTCAAAGAGAGTGAGATGCCAGCTCCTTTCATTCAGTCAGTAGCTTCAAACATTTCTGGTATATGAAAAACATGTTTTTCAATGGCAAAAATCAATGAATATTGTAAATGCACAAACAGTAATAACTCCACATTGCAAGGTGCAATTCTGAAATTTTTTGCTTTTTCCTGCTAATCCTAGCATGATGAAGA
The DNA here is from genome assembly GCF_046119375.1 of Phyllobates terribilis. NCBI lineage: Eukaryota > Metazoa > Chordata > Amphibia > Anura > Dendrobatidae > Phyllobates > Phyllobates terribilis. The sequence continues at coordinate 35,963 of NW_027365750.1, read as the reverse complement.
AGATTCAAAGAGAGTGAGATGCCAGCTCCTTTCATTCAGTCAGTAGCTTCAAACATTTCTGGTATATGAAAAACATGTTTTTCAATGGCAAAAATCAATGAATATTGTAAATGCACAAACAGTAATATCTCAACATTGCACGGTGCAATTCTGAAATTTTTAGCTTTTTCCTGTTAATCCTAGCATGATAAAGAAGATTCAAAGAGAGTGAGATGCCAGCTCCTTTCATTCAGTCAGTAGCTTCAAACATTTCTGGTATATGAAAAACGTTTTTCAATGGCAAAAATCAATGAATATTGTAAATGCACAAACAGTAATATCTCCACATTGCAAGGTGCAATTCTGAAATTTTTTGCTTTTTCCTGTTAATCCTAGCATGATAAAGAAGATTCAAAGAGAGTGAGATGCCAGCTCCTTTCATTCAGTCAGTAGCTTCAAACATTTCTGGTATATGAAAAACATGTTTTTCAATGGCAAAAATCAATGAATATTGTAAATGCACAAACAGTAATATCTCCACATTGCAAGGTGCAATTCTGAAATTTTTTGCTTTTTCCTGCTAATCCTAGCATGATAAAGAAGATTCAAAGAGAGTGAGATGCCAGCTCCTTTCATTCAGTCAGTAGCTTCAAACATTTCTGGTATATGAAAAACATGTTTTTCAATGGCAAAAATCAATGAATATTGTAAATGCACAAACAGTAATATCTCCACATTGCACGGTGCAATTCTGAAATTTTTAGCTTTTTCCTGTTAATCCTAGCATGATAAAGAAGATTCAAAGAGAGTGAGATGCCAGCTCCTTTCATTCAGTCAGTAGCTTCAAACATTTCTGGTATATGAAAAACATGTTTTTCAATGGCAAAAATCAATGAATATTGTAAATGCACAAACAGTAATATCTCCACATTGCAAGGTGCAATTCTGAAATTTTTTGCTTTTTCCTGCTAATCCTAGCATGATAAAGAAGATTCAGAGTGAGATGCCAGCTCCTTTCATTCAGTCAGTAGCTTCAAACATTTCTGGTATATGAAAAACATGTTTTTCAATGGCAAAAATCAATGAATATTGTAAATGCACAAACAGTAATATCTCCACATTGCACGGTGCAATTCTGAAATTTTTAGCTTTTTCCTGTTAATCCTAGCATGATAAAGAAGATTCAAAGAGAGTGAGATGCCAGCTCCTTTCATTCAGTCAGTAGCCTCAAACATTTCTGGTATATGAAAAACATGTTTTTCAATGGCAAAAATCAATGAATATTGTAAATGCACAAACAGTAATATCTCCACATTGCAAGGTGCAATTCTGAAATTTTTTGCTTTTTCCTGTTAATCCTAGCATGATAAAGAAGATTCAAAGAGAGTGAGATGCCAGCTCCTTTCATTCAGTCAGTAGCTTCAAACATTTCTGGTATATGAAAAACATGTTTTTCAATGGCAAAAATCAATGAATATTGTAAATGCACAAACAGTAATATCTCCACATTGCAAGGTGCAATTCTGAAATTTTTTGCTTTTTCCTGCTAATCCTAGCATGATAAAGAAGATTCAGAGTGAGATGCCAGCTCCTTTCATTCAGTCAGTAGCTTCAAACATTTCTGGTATATGAAAAACATGTTTTTCAATGGCAAAAATCAATGAATATTGTAAATGCACAAACAGTAATATCTCCACATTGCACGGTGCAATTCTGAAATTTTTAGCTTTTTCCTGTTAATCCTAGCATGATAAAGAAGATTCAAAGAGAGTGAGATGCCAGCTCCTTTCATTCAGTCAGTAGCTTCAAACATTTCTGGTATATGAAAAACATGTTTTTCAATGGCAAAAATCAATGAATATTGTAAATGCACAAACAGTAATATCTCCACATTGCAAGGTGCAATTCTGAAATTTTTTGCTTTTTCCTGCTAATCCTAGCATGATAAAGAAGATTCAAAGAGAGTGAGATGCCAGCTCCTTTCATTCAGTCAGTAGCTTCAAACATTTCTGGTATATGAAAAACATGTTTTTCAATGGCAAAAATCAATGAATATTGTAAATGCACAAACAGTAATATCTCAACATTGCACGGTGCAATTCTGAAATTTTTAGCTTTTTCCTGTTAATCCTAGCATGATAAAGAAGATTCAAAGAGAGTGAGATGCCAGCTCCTTTCATTCAGTCAGTAGCCTCAAACATTTCTGGTATATGAAAAACGTTTTTCAATGGCAAAAATCAATGAATATTGTAAATGCACAAACAGTAATATCTCCACATTGCAAGGTGCAATTCTGAAATTTTTTGCTTTTTCCTGTTAATCCTAGCATGATAAAGAAGATTCAAAGAGAGTGAGATGCCAGCTCCTTTCATTCAGTCAGTAGCTTCAAACATTTCTGGTATATGAAAAACATGTTTTTCAATGGCAAAAATCAATGAATATTGTAAATGCACAAACAGTAATATCTCCACATTGCACGGTGCAATTCTGAAATTTTTAGCTTTTTCCTGTTAATCCTAGCATGATAAAGAAGATTCAAAGAGAGTGAGATGCCAGCTCCTTTCATTCAGTCAGTAGCTTCAAACATTTCTGGTATATGAAAAACATGTTTTTCAATGGCAAAAATCAATGAATATTGTAAATGCACAAACAGTAATATCTCCACATTGCAAGGTGCAATTCTGAAATTTTTTGCTTTTTCCTGCTAATCCTAGCATGATAAAGAAGATTCAAAGAGAGTGAGATGCCAGCTCCTTTCATTCAGTCAGTAGCTTCAAACATTTCTGGTATATGAAAAACATGTTTTTCAATGGCAAAAATCAATGAATATTGTAAATGCACAAACAGTAATATCTCAACATTGCACGGTGCAATTCTGAAATTTTTAGCTTTTTCCTGTTAATCCTAGCATGATAAAGAAGATTCAAAGAGAGTGAGATGCCAGCTCCTTTCATTCAGTCAGTAGCTTCAAACATTTCTGGTATATGAAAAACGTTTTTCAATGGCAAAAATCAATGAATATTGTAAATGCACAAACAGTAATATCTCCACATTGCAAGGTGCAATTCTGAAATTTTTTGCTTTTTCCTGCTAATCCTAGCATGATAGAGAAGATTCAAAGAGAGTGAGATGCCAGCTCCTTTCATTCAGTCAGTAGCTTCAAACATTTCTGGTATATGAAAAACATGTTTTTCAATGGCAAAAATCAATGAATATTGTAAATGCACAAACAGTAATATCTCCACATTGCACGGTGCAATTCTGAAATTTTTAGCTTTTTCCTGTTAATCCTAGCATGATAAAGAAGATTCAAAGAGAGTGAGATGCCAGCTCCTTTCATTCAGTCAGTAGCTTCAAACATTTCTGGTATATGAAAAACATGTTTTTCAATGGCAAAAATCAATGAATATTGTAAATGCACAAACAGTAATATCTCCACATTGCAAGGTGCAATTCTGAAATTCTTTGCTTTTTCCTGTTAATCCTAGCATGATAAAGAAGATTCAAAGAGAGTGAGATGCCAGCTCCTTTCATTCAGTCAGTAGCTTCAAACATTTCTGGTATATGAAAAACATGTTTTTCAATGGCAAAAATCAATGAATATTGTAAATGCACAAACAGTAATATCTCCACATTGCAAGGTGCAATTCTGAAATTTTTTGCTTTTTCCTGCTAATCCTAGCATGATAAAGAAGATTCAAAGAGAGTGAGATGCCAGCTCCTTTCATTCAGTCAGTAGCTTCAAACATTTCTGGTATATGAAAAACATGTTTTTCAATGGCAAAAATCAATGAATATTGTAAATGCACAAACAGTAATATCTCCACATTGCACGGTGCAATTCTGAAATTTTTAGCTTTTTCCTGTTAATCCTAGCATGATAAAGAAGATTCAAAGAGAGTGAGATGCCAGCTCCTTTCATTCAGTCAGTAGCTTCAAACATTTCTGGTATATGAAAAACATGTTTTTCAATGGCAAAAATCAATGAATATTGTAAATGCACAAACAGTAATATCTCCACATTACAAGGTGCAATTCTGAAATTTTTTGCTTTTTCCTGCTAATCCTAGCATGATAAAGAAGATTCAGAGTGAGATGCCAGCTCCTTTCATTCAGTCAGTAGCTTCAAACATTTCTGGTATATGAAAAACATGTTTTTCAATGGCAAAAATCAATGAATATTGTAAATGCACAAACAGTAATATCTCCACATTGCACGGTGCAATTCTGAAATTTTTAGCTTTTTCCTGTTAATCCTAGCATGATAAAGAAGATTCAAAGAGAGTGAGATGCCAGCTCCTTTCATTCAGTCAGTAGCCTCAAACATTTCTGGTATATGAAAAACATGTTTTTCAATGGCAAAAATCAATGAATATTGTAAATGCACAAACAGTAATATCTCCACATTGCAAGGTGCAATTCTGAAATTTTTTGCTTTTTCCTGTTAATCCTAGCATGATAAAGAAGATTCAAAGAGAGTGAGATGCCAGCTCCTTTCATTCAGTCAGTAGCTTCAAACATTTCTGGTATATGAAAAACATGTTTTTCAATGGCAAAAATCAATGAATATTGTAAATGCACAAACAGTAATATCTCCACATTGCAAGGTGCAATTCTGAAATTTTTTGCTTTTTCCTGCTAATCCTAGCATGATAAAGAAGATTCAAAGAGAGTGAGATGCCAGCTCCTTTCATTCAGTCAGTAGCTTCAAACATTTCTGGTATATGAAAAACATGTTTTTCAATGGCAAAAATCAATGAATATTGTAAATGCACAAACAGTAATATCTCCACATTGCACGGTGCAATTCTGAAATTTTTAGCTTTTTCCTGTTAATCCTAGCATGATAAAGAAGATTCAAAGAGAGTGAGATGCCAGCTCCTTTCATTCAGTCAGTAGCTTCAAACATTTCTGGTATATGAAAAACATGTTTTTCAATGGCAAAAATCAATGAATATTGTAAATGCACAAACAGTAATATCTCCACATTGCAAGGTGCAATTCTGAAATTTTTTGCTTTTTCCTGCTAATCCTAGCATGATAAAGAAGATTCAAAGAGAGTGAGATGCCAGCTCGTTTCATTCAGTCAGTAGCTTCAAACATTTCTGGTATATGAAAAACATGTTTTTCAATGGCAAAAATCAATGAATATTGTAAATGCACAAACAGTAATATCTCAACATTGCACGGTGCAATTCTGAAATTTTTAGCTTTTTCCTGTTAATCCTAGCATGATAAAGAAGATTCAAAGAGAGTGAGATGCCAGCTCCTTTCATTCAGTCAGTAGCCTCAAACATTTCTGGTATATGAAAAACATGTTTTTCAATGGCAAAAATCAATGAATATTGTAAATGCACAAACAGTAATATCTCCACATTGCAAGGTGCAATTCTGAAATTTTTTGCTTTTTCCTGTTAATCCTAGCATGATAAAGAAGATTCAAAGAGAGTGAGATGCCAGCTCCTTTCATTCAGTCAGTAGCTTCAAACATTTCTGGTATATGAAAAACATGTTTTTCAATGGCAAAAATCAATGAATATTGTAAATGCACAAACAGTAATATCTCCACATTGCAAGGTGCAATTCTGAAATTTTTTGCTTTTTCCTGCTAATCCTAGCATGATAAAGAAGATTCAAAGAGAGTGAGATGCCAGCTCCTTTCATTCAGTCAGTAGCTTCAAACATTTCTGGTATATGAAAAACATGTTTTTCAATGGCAAAAATCAATGAATATTGTAAATGCACAAACAGTAATATCTCCACATTGCACGGTGCAATTCTGAAATTTTTTGCTTTTTCCTGCTAATCCTAGCATGATAAAGAAGATTCAAAGAGAGTGAGATGCCAGCTCCTTTCATTCAGTCAGTAGCTTCAAACATTTCTGGTATATGAAAAACATGTTTTTCAATGGCAAAAATCAATGAATATTGTAAATGCACAAACAGTAATATCTCAACATTGCACGGTGCAATTCTGAAATTTTTAGCTTTTTCCTGTTAATCCTAGCATGATAAAGAAGATTCAAAGAGAGTGAGATGCCAGCTCCTTTCATTCAGTCAGTAGCTTCAAACATTTCTGGTATATGAAAAACGTTTTTCAATGGCAAAAATCAATGAATATTGTAAATGCACAAACAGTAATATCTCCACATTGCAAGGTGCAATTCTGAAATTTTTTGCTTTTTCCTGTTAATCCTAGCATGATAAAGAAGATTCAAAGAGAGTGAGATGCCAGCTCCTTTCATTCAGTCAGTAGCTTCAAACATTTCTGGTATATGAAAAACATGTTTTTCAATGGCAAAAATCAATGAATATTGTAAATGCACAAACAGTAATATCTCCACATTGCAAGGTGCAATTCTGAAATTTTTTGCTTTTTCCTGCTAATCCTAGCATGATAAAGAAGATTCAAAGAGAGTGAGATGCCAGCTCCTTTCATTCAGTCAGTAGCTTCAAACATTTCTGGTATATGAAAAACATGTTTTTCAATGGCAAAAATCAATGAATATTGTAAATGCACAAACAGTAATATCTCCACATTGCAAGGTGCAATTCTGAAATTCTTTGCTTTTTCCTGTTAATCCTAGCATGATAAAGAAGATTCAAAGAGAGTGAGATGCCAGCTCCTTTCATTCAGTCAGTAGCTTCAAACATTTCTGGTATATGAAAAACATGTTTTTCAATGGCAAAAATCAATGAATATTGTAAATGCACAAACAGTAATATCTCCACATTGCAAGGTGCAATTCTGAAATTTTTTGCTTTTTCCTGCTAATCCTAGCATGATAAAGAAGATTCAAAGAGAGTGAGATGCCAGCTCCTTTCATTCAGTCAGTAGCTTCAAACATTTCTGGTATATGAAAAACATGTTTTTCAATGGCAAAAATCAATGAATATTGTAAATGCACAAACAGTAATATCTCCACATTGCACGGTGCAATTCTGAAATTTTTAGCTTTTTCCTGTTAATCCTAGCATGATAAAGAAGATTCAAAGAGAGTGAGATGCCAGCTCCTTTCATTCAGTCAGTAGCCTCAAACATTTCTGGTATATGAAAAACATGTTTTTCAATGGCAAAAATCAATGAATATTGTAAATGCACAAACAGTAATATCTCCACATTGCAAGGTGCAATTCTGAAATTTTTTGCTTTTTCCTGTTAATCCTAGCATGATAAAGAAGATTCAAAGAGAGTGAGATGCCAGCTCCTTTCATTCAGTCAGTAGCTTCAAACATTTCTGGTATATGAAAAACATGTTTTTCAATGGCAAAAATCAATGAATATTGTAAATGCACAAACAGTAATATCTCCACATTGCAAGGTGCAATTCTGAAATTTTTTGCTTTTTCCTGCTAATCCTAGCATGATAAAGAAGATTCAAAGAGAGTGAGATGCCAGCTCCTTTCATTCAGTCAGTAGCTTCAAACATTTCTGGTATATGAAAAACATGTTTTTCAATGGCAAAAATCAATGAATATTGTAAATGCACAAACAGTAATATCTCCACATTGCACGGTGCAATTCTGAAATTTTTAGCTTTTTCCTGTTAATCCTAGCATGATAAAGAAGATTCAAAGAGAGTGAGATGCCAGCTCCTTTCATTCAGTCAGTAGCTTCAAACATTTCTGGTATATGAAAAACATGTTTTTCAATGGCAAAAATCAATGAATATTGTAAATGCACAAACAGTAATATCTCCACATTGCAAGGTGCAATTCTGAAATTTTTTGCTTTTTCCTGCTAATCCTAGCATGATAAAGAAGATTCAAAGAGAGTGAGATGCCAGCTCCTTTCATTCAGTCAGTAGCTTCAAACATTTCTGGTATATGAAAAACATGTTTTTCAATGGCAAAAATCAATGAATATTGTAAATGCACAAACAGTAATATCTCCACATTGCACGGTGCAATTATGAAATTTTTAGCTTTTTCCTGTTAATCCTAGCATGATAAAGAAGATTCAAAGAGAGTGAGATGCCAGCTCCTTTCATTCAGTCAGTAGCTTCAAACATTTCTGGTATATGAAAAACATGTTTTTCAATGGCAAAAATCAATGAATATTGTAAATGCACAAACAGTAATAACTCCACATTGCAAGGTGCAATTCTGAAATTTTTTGCTTTTTCCTGCTAATCCTAGCATGATGAAGAAGATTCAAAGAGAGTGAGATGCCAGCTCCTTTCATTCAGTCAGTAGCTTCAAACATTTCTGGTATATGAAAAACATGTTTTTCAATGGCAAAAATCAATGAATATTGTAAATGCACAAACAGTAATATCTCAACATTGCACGGTGCAATTCTGAAATTTTTAGCTTTTTCCTGTTAATCCTAGCATGATAAAGAAGATTCAAAGAGAGTGAGATGCCAGCTCCTTTCATTCAGTCAGTAGCTTCAAACATTTCTGGTATATGAAAAACGTTTTTCAATGGCAAAAATCAATGAATATTGTAAATGCACAAACAGTAATATCTCCACATTGCAAGGTGCAATTCTGAAATTTTTTGCTTTTTCCTGTTAATCCTAGCATGATAAAGAAGATTCAAAGAGAGTGAGATGCCAGCTCCTTTCATTCAGTCAGTAGCTTCAAACATTTCTGGTATATGAAAAACATGTTTTTCAATGGCAAAAATCAATGAATATTGTAAATGCACAAACAGTAATATCTCCACATTGCAAGGTGCAATTCTGAAATTTTTTGCTTTTTCCTGCTAATCCTAGCATGATAAAGAAGATTCAAAGAGAGTGAGATGCCAGCTCCTTTCATTCAGTCAGTAGCTTCAAACATTTCTGGTATATGAAAAACATGTTTTTCAATGGCAAAAATCAATGAATATTGTAAATGCACAAACAGTAATATCTCCACATTGCACGGTGCAATTCTGAAATTTTTAGCTTTTTCCTGTTAATCCTAGCATGATAAAGAAGATTCAAAGAGAGTGAGATGCCAGCTCCTTTCATTCAGTCAGTAGCTTCAAACATTTCTGGTATATGAAAAACATGTTTTTCAATGGCAAAAATCAATGAATATTGTAAATGCACAAACAGTAATATCTCCACATTGCAAGGTGCAATTCTGAAATTTTTTGCTTTTTCCTGCTAATCCTAGCATGATAAAGAAGATTCAGAGTGAGATGCCAGCTCCTTTCATTCAGTCAGTAGCTTCAAACATTTCTGGTATATGAAAAACATGTTTTTCAATGGCAAAAATCAATGAATATTGTAAATGCACAAACAGTAATATCTCCACATTGCACGGTGCAATTCTGAAATTTTTAGCTTTTTCCTGTTAATCCTAGCATGATAAAGAAGATTCAAAGAGAGTGAGATGCCAGCTCCTTTCATTCAGTCAGTAGCCTCAAACATTTCTGGTATATGAAAAACATGTTTTTCAATGGCAAAAATCAATGAATATTGTAAATGCACAAACAGTAATATCTCCACATTGCAAGGTGCAATTCTGAAATTTTTTGCTTTTTCCTGTTAATCCTAGCATGATAAAGAAGATTCAAAGAGAGTGAGATGCCAGCTCCTTTCATTCAGTCAGTAGCTTCAAACATTTCTGGTATATGAAAAACATGTTTTTCAATGGCAAAAATCAATGAATATTGTAAATGCACAAACAGTAATATCTCCACATTGCAAGGTGCAATTCTGAAATTTTTTGCTTTTTCCTGCTAATCCTAGCATGATAAAGAAGATTCAGAGTGAGATGCCAGCTCCTTTCATTCAGTCAGTAGCTTCAAACATTTCTGGTATATGAAAAACATGTTTTTCAATGGCAAAAATCAATGAATATTGTAAATGCACAAACAGTAATATCTCCACATTGCACGGTGCAATTCTGAAATTTTTAGCTTTTTCCTGTTAATCCTAGCATGATAAAGAAGATTCAAAGAGAGTGAGATGCCAGCTCCTTTCATTCAGTCAGTAGCTTCAAACATTTCTGGTATATGAAAAACATGTTTTTCAATGGCAAAAATCAATGAATATTGTAAATGCACAAACAGTAATATCTCCACATTGCAAGGTGCAATTCTGAAATTTTTTGCTTTTTCCTGCTAATCCTAGCATGATAAAGAAGATTCAAAGAGAGTGAGATGCCAGCTCCTTTCATTCAGTCAGTAGCTTCAAACATTTCTGGTATATGAAAAACATGTTTTTCAATGGCAAAAATCAATGAATATTGTAAATGCACAAACAGTAATATCTCAACATTGCACGGTGCAATTCTGAAATTTTTAGCTTTTTCCTGTTAATCCTAGCATGATAAAGAAGATTCAAAGAGAGTGAGATGCCAGCTCCTTTCATTCAGTCAGTAGCCTCAAACATTTCTGGTATATGAAAAACGTTTTTCAATGGCAAAAATCAATGAATATTGTAAATGCACAAACAGTAATATCTCCACATTGCAAGGTGCAATTCTGAAATTTTTTGCTTTTTCCTGTTAATCCTAGCATGATAAAGAAGATTCAAAGAGAGTGAGATGCCAGCTCCTTTCATTCAGTCAGTAGCTTCAAACATTTCTGGTATATGAAAAACATGTTTTTCAATGGCAAAAATCAATGAATATTGTAAATGCACAAACAGTAATATCTCCACATTGCACGGTGCAATTCTGAAATTTTTAGCTTTTTCCTGTTAATCCTAGCATGATAAAGAAGATTCAAAGAGAGTGAGATGCCAGCTCCTTTCATTCAGTCAGTAGCTTCAAACATTTCTGGTATATGAAAAACATGTTTTTCAATGGCAAAAATCAATGAATATTGTAAATGCACAAACAGTAATATCTCCACATTGCAAGGTGCAATTCTGAAATTTTTTGCTTTTTCCTGCTAATCCTAGCATGATAAAGAAGATTCAAAGAGAGTGAGATGCCAGCTCCTTTCATTCAGTCAGTAGCTTCAAACATTTCTGGTATATGAAAAACATGTTTTTCAATGGCAAAAATCAATGAATATTGTAAATGCACAAACAGTAATATCTCAACATTGCACGGTGCAATTCTGAAATTTTTAGCTTTTTCCTGTTAATCCTAGCATGATAAAGAAGATTCAAAGAGAGTGAGATGCCAGCTCCTTTCATTCAGTCAGTAGCTTCAAACATTTCTGGTATATGAAAAACGTTTTTCAATGGCAAAAATCAATGAATATTGTAAATGCACAAACAGTAATATCTCCACATTGCAAGGTGCAATTCTGAAATTTTTTGCTTTTTCCTGCTAATCCTAGCATGATAGAGAAGATTCAAAGAGAGTGAGATGCCAGCTCCTTTCATTCAGTCAGTAGCTTCAAACATTTCTGGTATATGAAAAACATGTTTTTCAATGGCAAAAATCAATGAATATTGTAAATGCACAAACAGTAATATCTCCACATTGCACGGTGCAATTCTGAAATTTTTAGCTTTTTCCTGTTAATCCTAGCATGATAAAGAAGATTCAAAGAGAGTGAGATGCCAGCTCCTTTCATTCAGTCAGTAGCTTCAAACATTTCTGGTATATGAAAAACATGTTTTTCAATGGCAAAAATCAATGAATATTGTAAATGCACAAACAGTAATATCTCCACATTGCAAGGTGCAATTCTGAAATTCTTTGCTTTTTCCTGTTAATCCTAGCATGATAAAGAAGATTCAAAGAGAGTGAGATGCCAGCTCCTTTCATTCAGTCAGTAGCTTCAAACATTTCTGGTATATGAAAAACATGTTTTTCAATGGCAAAAATCAATGAATATTGTAAATGCACAAACAGTAATATCTCCACATTGCAAGGTGCAATTCTGAAATTTTTTGCTTTTTCCTGCTAATCCTAGCATGATAAAGAAGATTCAAAGAGAGTGAGATGCCAGCTCCTTTCATTCAGTCAGTAGCTTCAAACATTTCTGGTATATGAAAAACATGTTTTTCAATGGCAAAAATCAATGAATATTGTAAATGCACAAACAGTAATATCTCCACATTGCACGGTGCAATTCTGAAATTTTTAGCTTTTTCCTGTTAATCCTAGCATGATAAAGAAGATTCAAAGAGAGTGAGATGCCAGCTCCTTTCATTCAGTCAGTAGCTTCAAACATTTCTGGTATATGAAAAACATGTTTTTCAATGGCAAAAATCAATGAATATTGTAAATGCACAAACAGTAATATCTCCACATTGCAAGGTGCAATTCTGAAATTTTTTGCTTTTTCCTGCTAATCCTAGCATGATAAAGAAGATTCAGAGTGAGATGCCAGCTCCTTTCATTCAGTCAGTAGCTTCAAACATTTCTGGTATATGAAAAACATGTTTTTCAATGGCAAAAATCAATGAATATTGTAAATGCACAAACAGTAATATCTCCACATTGCACGGTGCAATTCTGAAATTTTTAGCTTTTTCCTGTTAATCCTAGCATGATAAAGAAGATTCAAAGAGAGTGAGATGCCAGCTCCTTTCATTCAGTCAGTAGCCTCAAACATTTCTGGTATATGAAAAACATGTTTTTCAATGGCAAAAATCAATGAATATTGTAAATGCACAAACAGTAATATCTCCACATTGCAAGGTGCAATTCTGAAATTTTTTGCTTTTTCCTGTTAATCCTAGCATGATAAAGAAGATTCAAAGAGAGTGAGATGCCAGCTCCTTTCATTCAGTCAGTAGCTTCAAACATTTCTGGTATATGAAAAACATGTTTTTCAATGGCAAAAATCAATGAATATTGTAAATGCACAAACAGTAATATCTCCACATTGCAAGGTGCAATTCTGAAATTTTTTGCTTTTTCCTGCTAATCCTAGCATGATAAAGAAGATTCAAAGAGAGTGAGATGCCAGCTCCTTTCATTCAGTCAGTAGCTTCAAACATTTCTGGTATATGAAAAACATGTTTTTCAATGGCAAAAATCAATGAATATTGTAAATGCACAAACAGTAATATCTCCACATTGCACGGTGCAATTCTGAAATTTTTAGCTTTTTCCTGTTAATCCTAGCATGATAAAGAAGATTCAAAGAGAGTGAGATGCCAGCTCCTTTCATTCAGTCAGTAGCTTCAAACATTTCTGGTATATGAAAAACATGTTTTTCAATGGCAAAAATCAATGAATATTGTAAATGCACAAACAATAATATCTCCACATTGCAAGGTGCAATTCTGAAATTTTTTGCTTTTTCCTGCTAATCCTAGCATGATAAAGAAGATTCAAAGAGAGTGAGATGCCAGCTCCTTTCATTCAGTCAGTAGCTTCAAACATTTCTGGTATATGAAAAACATGTTTTTCAATGGCAAAAATCAATGAATATTGTAAATGCACAAACAGTAATATCTCCACATTGCACGGTGCAATTATGAAATTTTTAGCTTTTTCCTGTTAATCCTAGCATGATAAAGAAGATTCAAAGAGAGTGAGATGCCAGCTCCTTTCATTCAGTCAGTAGCTTCAAACATTTCTGGTATATGAAAAACATGTTTTTCAATGGCAAAAATCAATGAATATTGTAAATGCACAAACAGTAATAACTCCACATTGCAAGGTGCAATTCTGAAATTTTTTGCTTTTTCCTGCTAATCCTAGCATGATAAAGAAGATTCAAAGAGAGTGAGATGCCAGCTCCTTTCATTCAGTCAGTAGCTTCAAACATTTCTGGTATATGAAAAACATGTTTTTCAATGGCAAAAATCAATGAATATTGTAAATGCACAAACAGTAATATCTCAACATTGCACGGTGCAATTCTGAAATTTTTAGCTTTTTCCTGTTAATCCTAGCATGATAAAGAAGATTCAAAGAGAGTGAGATGCCAGCTCCTTTCATTCAGTCAGTAGCTTCAAACATTTCTGGTATATGAAAAACGTTTTTCAATGGCAAAAATCAATGAATATTGTAAATGCACAAACAGTAATATCTCCACATTGCAAGGTGCAATTCTGAAATTTTTTGCTTTTTCCTGTTAATCCTAGCATGATAAAGAAGATTCAAAGAGAGTGAGATGCCAGCTCCTTTCATTCAGTCAGTAGCTTCAAACATTTCTGGTATATGAAAAACATGTTTTTCAATGGCAAAAATCAATGAATATTGTAAATGCACAAACAGTAATATCTCCACATTGCAAGGTGCAATTCTGAAATTTTTTGCTTTTTCCTGCTAATCCTAGCATGATAAAGAAGATTCAAAGAGAGTGAGATGCCAGCTCCTTTCATTCAGTCAGTAGCTTCAAACATTTCTGGTATATGAAAAACATGTTTTTCAATGGCAAAAATCAATGAATATTGTAAATGCACAAACAGTAATATCTCCACATTGCACGGTGCAATTCTGAAATTTTTAGCTTTTTCCTGTTAATCCTAGCATGATAAAGAAGATTCAGAGAGTGAGATGCCAGCTCCTTTCATTCAGTCAGTAGCTTCAAACATTTCTGGTATATGAAAAACATGTTTTTCAATGGCAAAAATCAATGAATATTGTAAATGCACAAACAGTAATATCTCCACATTGCAAGGTGCAATTCTGAAATTTTTTGCTTTTTCCTGCTAATCCTAGCATGATAAAGAAGATTCAAAGAGAGTGAGATGCCAGCTCCTTTCATTCAGTCAGTAGCTTCAAACATTTCTGGTATATGAAAAACATGTTTTTCAATGGCAAAAATCAATGAATATTGTAAATGCACAAACAGTAATATCTCCACATTGCACGGTGCAATTCTGAAATTTTTAGCTTTTTCCTGTTAATCCTAGCATGATAAAGAAGATTCAAAGAGAGTGAGATGCCAGCTCCTTTCATTCAGTCAGTAGCTTCAAACATTTCTGGTATATGAAAAACATGTTTTTCAATGGCAAAAATCAATGAATATTGTAAATGCACAAACAATAATATCTCCACATTGCAAGGTGCAATTCTGAAATTTTTTGCTTTTTCCTGCTAATCCTAGCATGATAAAGAAGATTCAAAGAGAGTGAGATGCCAGCTCCTTTCATTCAGTCAGTAGCTTCAAACATTTCTGGTATATGAAAAACATGTTTTTCAATGGCAAAAATCAATGAATATTGTAAATGCACAAACAGTAATATCTCCACATTGCACGGTGCAATTATGAAATTTTTAGCTTTTTCCTGTTAATCCTAGCATGATAAAGAAGATTCAAAGAGAGTGAGATGCCAGCTCCTTTCATTCAGTCAGTAGCTTCAAACATTTCTGGTATATGAAAAACATGTTTTTCAATGGCAAAAATCAATGAATATTGTAAATGCACAAACAGTAATAACTCCACATTGCAAGGTGCAATTCTGAAATTTTTTGCTTTTTCCTGCTAATCCTAGCATGATAAAGAAGATTCAAAGAGAGTGAGATGCCAGCTCCTTTCATTCAGTCAGTAGCTTCAAACATTTCTGGTATATGAAAAACATGTTTTTCAATGGCAAAAATCAATGAATATTGTAAATGCACAAACAGTAATATCTCAACATTGCACGGTGCAATTCTGAAATTTTTAGCTTTTTCCTGTTAATCCTAGCATGATAAAGAAGATTCAAAGAGAGTGAGATGCCAGCTCCTTTCATTCAGTCAGTAGCTTCAAACATTTCTGGTATATGAAAAACGTTTTTCAATGGCAAAAATCAATGAATATTGTAAATGCACAAACAGTAATATCTCCACATTGCAAGGTGCAATTCTGAAATTTTTTGCTTTTTCCTGTTAATCCTAGCATGATAAAGAAGATTCAAAGAGAGTGAGATGCCAGCTCCTTTCATTCAGTCAGTAGCTTCAAACATTTCTGGTATATGAAAAACATGTTTTTCAATGGCAAAAATCAATGAATATTGTAAATGCACAAACAGTAATATCTCCACATTGCAAGGTGCAATTCTGAAATTTTTTGCTTTTTCCTGCTAATCCTAGCATGATAAAGAAGATTCAAAGAGAGTGAGATGCCAGCTCCTTTCATTCAGTCAGTAGCTTCAAACATTTCTGGTATATGAAAAACATGTTTTTCAATGGCAAAAATCAATGAATATTGTAAATGCACAAACAGTAATATCTCCACATTGCAAGGTGCAATTCTGAAATTCTTTGCTTTTTCCTGTTAATCCTAGCATGATAAAGAAGATTCAAAGAGAGTGAGATGCCAGCTCCTTTCATTCAGTCAGTAGCTTCAAACATTTCTGGTATATGAAAAACATGTTTTTCAATGGCAAAAATCAATGAATATTGTAAATGCACAAACAGTAATATCTCCACATTGCAAGGTGCAATTCTGAAATTTTTTGCTTTTTCCTGCTAATCCTAGCATGATAAAGAAGATTCAAAGAGAGTGAGATGCCAGCTCCTTTCATTCAGTCAGTAGCTTCAAACATTTCTGGTATATGAAAAACATGTTTTTCAATGGCAAAAATCAATGAATATTGTAAATGCACAAACAGTAATATCTCCACATTGCACGGTGCAATTCTGAAATTTTTAGCTTTTTCCTGTTAATCCTAGCATGATAAAGAAGATTCAAAGAGAGTGAGATGCCAGCTCCTTTCATTCAGTCAGTAGCTTCAAACATTTCTGGTATATGAAAAACATGTTTTTCAATGGCAAAAATCAATGAATATTGTAAATGCACAAACAGTAATATCTCCACATTGCACGGTGCAATTCTGAAATTTTTAGCTTTTTCCTGTTAATCCTAGCATGATAAAGAAGATTCAAAGAGAGTGAGATGCCAGCTCCTTTCATTCAGTCAGTAGCTTCAAACATTTCTGGTATATGAAAAACATGTTTTTCAATGGCAAAAATCAATGAATATTGTAAATGCACAAACAGTAATATCTCCACATTGCAAGGTGCAATTCTGAAATTTTTTGCTTTTTCCTGCTAATCCTAGCATGATAAAGAAGATTCAAAGAGAGTGAGATGCCAGCTCCTTTCATTCAGTCAGTAGCTTCAAACATTTCTGGTATATGAAAAACATGTTTTTCAATGGCAAAAATCAATGAATATTGTAAATGCACAAACAGTAATATCTCCACATTGCACGGTGCAATTCTGAAATTTTTAGCTTTTTCCTGTTAATCCTAGCATGATAAAGAAGATTCAAAGAGAGTGAGATGCCAGCTCCTTTCATTCAGTCAGTAGCTTCAAACATTTCTGGTATATGAAAAACATGTTTTTCAATGGCAAAAATCAATGAATATTGTAAATGCACAAACAGTAATATCTCCACATTGCACGGTGCAATTCTGAAATTTTTAGCTTTTTCCTGTTAATCCTAGCATGATAAAGAAGATTCAAAGAGAGTGAGATGCCAGCTCCTTTCATTCAGTCAGTAGCTTCAAACATTTCTGGTATATGAAAAACATGTTTTTCAATGGCAAAAATCAATGAATATTGTAAATGCACAAACAGTAATATCTCCACATTGCAAGGTGCAATTCTGAAATTCTTTGCTTTTTCCTGTTAATCCTAGCATGATAAAGAAGATTCAAAGAGTGAGATGCCAGCTCCTTTCATTCAGTCAGTAGCTTCAAACATTTCTGGTATATGAAAAACATGTTTTTCAATGGCAAAAATCAATGAATATTGTAAATGCACAAACAGTAATATCTCCACATTGCAAGGTGCAATTCTGAAATTTTTTGCTTTTTCCTGCTAATCCTAGCATGATAAAGAAGATTCAAAGAGAGTGAGATGCCAGCTCCTTTCATTCAGTCAGTAGCTTCAAACATTTCTGGTATATGAAAAACATGTTTTTCAATGGCAAAAATCAATGAATATTGTAAATGCACAAACAGTAATATCTCCACATTGCACGGTGCAATTCTGAAATTTTTAGCTTTTTCCTGTTAATCCTAGCATGATAAAGAAGATTCAAAGAGAGTGAGATGCCAGCTCCTTTCATTCAGTCAGTAGCTTCAAACATTTCTGGTATATGAAAAACATGTTTTTCAATGGCAAAAATCAATGAATATTGTAAATGCACAAACAGTAATATCTCCACATTGCAAGGTGCAATTCTGAAATTTTTTGCTTTTTCCTGCTAATCCTAGCATGATAAAGAAGATTCAGAGTGAGATGCCAGCTCCTTTCATTCAGTCAGTAGCTTCAAACATTTCTGGTATATGAAAAACATGTTTTTCAATGGCAAAAATCAATGAAAATTGTAAATGCACAAACAGTAATATCTCCACATTGCACGGTGCAATTCTGAAATTTTTAGCTTTTTCCTGTTAATCCTAGCATGATAAAGAAGATTCAAAGAGAGTGAGATGCCAGCTCCTTTCATTCAGTCAGTAGCCTCAAACATTTCTGGTATATGAAAAACATGTTTTTCAATGGCAAAAATCAATGAATATTGTAAATGCACAAACAGTAATATCTCCACATTGCAAGGTGCAATTCTGAAATTTTTTGCTTTTTCCTGTTAATCCTAGCATGATAAAGAAGATTCAAAGAGAGTGAGATGCCAGCTCCTTTCATTCAGTCAGTAGCTTCAAACATTTCTGGTATATGAAAAACATGTTTTTCAATGGCAAAAATCAATGAATATTGTAAATGCACAAACAGTAATATCTCCACATTGCAAGGTGCAATTCTGAAATTTTTTGCTTTTTCCTGCTAATCCTAGCATGATAAAGAAGATTCAAAGAGAGTGAGATGCCAGCTCCTTTCATTCAGTCAGTAGCTTCAAACATTTCTGGTATATGAAAAACATGTTTTTCAATGGCAAAAATCAATGAATATTGTAAATGCACAAACAGTAATATCTCCACATTGCACGGTGCAATTCTGAAATTTTTAGCTTTTTCCTGTTAATCCTAGCATGATAAAGAAGATTCAAAGAGAGTGAGATGCCAGCTCCTTTCATTCAGTCAGTAGCTTCAAACATTTCTGGTATATGAAAAACATGTTTTTCAATGGCAAAAATCAATGAATATTGTAAATGCACAAACAGTAATATCTCCACATTGCAAGGTGCAATTCTGAAATTTTTTGCTTTTTCCTGCTAATCCTAGCATGATAAAGAAGATTCAAAGAGAGTGAGATGCCAGCTCGTTTCATTCAGTCAGTAGCTTCAAACATTTCTGGTATATGAAAAACATGTTTTTCAATGGCAAAAATCAATGAATATTGTAAATGCACAAACAGTAATATCTCAACATTGCACGGTGCAATTCTGAAATTTTTAGCTTTTTCCTGTTAATCCTAGCATGATAAAGAAGATTCAAAGAGAGTGAGATGCCAGCTCCTTTCATTCAGTCAGTAGCCTCAAACATTTCTGGTATATGAAAAACATGTTTTTCAATGGCAAAAATCAATGAATATTGTAAATGCACAAACAGTAATATCTCCACATTGCAAGGTGCAATTCTGAAATTTTTTGCTTTTTCCTGTTAATCCTAGCATGATAAAGAAGATTCAAAGAGAGTGAGATGCCAGCTCCTTTCATTCAGTCAGTAGCTTCAAACATTTCTGGTATATGAAAAACATGTTTTTCAATGGCAAAAATCAATGAATATTGTAAATGCACAAACAGTAATATCTCCACATTGCAAGGTGCAATTCTGAAATTTTTTGCTTTTTCCTGCTAATCCTAGCATGATAAAGAAGATTCAAAGAGAGTGAGATGCCAGCTCCTTTCATTCAGTCAGTAGCTTCAAACATTTCTGGTATATGAAAAACATGTTTTTCAATGGCAAAAATCAATGAATATTGTAAATGCACAAACAGTAATATCTCCACATTGCACGGTGCAATTCTGAAATTTTTTGCTTTTTCCTGCTAATCCTAGCATGATAAAGAAGATTCAAAGAGAGTGAGATGCCAGCTCCTTTCATTCAGTCAGTAGCTTCAAACATTTCTGGTATATGAAAAACATGTTTTTCAATGGCAAAAATCAATGAATATTGTAAATGCACAAACAGTAATATCTCAACATTGCACGGTGCAATTCTGAAATTTTTAGCTTTTTCCTGTTAATCCTAGCATGATAAAGAAGATTCAAAGAGAGTGAGATGCCAGCTCCTTTCATTCAGTCAGTAGCTTCAAACATTTCTGGTATATGAAAAACGTTTTTCAATGGCAAAAATCAATGAATATTGTAAATGCACAAACAGTAATATCTCCACATTGCAAGGTGCAATTCTGAAATTTTTTGCTTTTTCCTGTTAATCCTAGCATGATAAAGAAGATTCAAAGAGAGTGAGATGCCAGCTCCTTTCATTCAGTCAGTAGCTTCAAACATTTCTGGTATATGAAAAACATGTTTTTCAATGGCAAAAATCAATGAATATTGTAAATGCACAAACAGTAATATCTCCACATTGCAAGGTGCAATTCTGAAATTTTTTGCTTTTTCCTGCTAATCCTAGCATGATAAAGAAGATTCAAAGAGAGTGAGATGCCAGCTCCTTTCATTCAGTCAGTAGCTTCAAACATTTCTGGTATATGAAAAACATGTTTTTCAATGGCAAAAATCAATGAATATTGTAAATGCACAAACAGTAATATCTCCACATTGCAAGGAGCAATTCTGAAATTCTTTGCTTTTTCCTGTTAATCCTAGCATGATAAAGAAGATTCAAAGAGAGTGAGATGCCAGCTCCTTTCATTCAGTCAGTAGCTTCAAACATTTCTGGTATATGAAAAACATGTTTTTCAATGGCAAAAATCAATGAATATTGTAAATGCACAAACAGTAATATCTCCACATTGCACGGTGCAATTCTGAAATTTTTAGCTTTTTCCTGTTAATCCTAGCATGATAAAGAAGATTCAAAGAGAGTGAGATGCCAGCTCCTTTCATTCAGTCAGTAGCTTCAAACATTTCTGGTATATGAAAAACATGTTTTTCAATGGCAAAAATCAATGAATATTGTAAATGCACAAACAGTAATATCTCCACATTGCACGGTGCAATTCTGAAATTTTTAGCTTTTTCCTGTTAATCCTAGCATGATAAAGAAGATTCAAAGAGAGTGAGATGCCAGCTCCTTTCATTCAGTCAGTAGCTTCAAACATTTCTGGTATATGAAAAACATGTTTTTCAATGGCAAAAATCAATGAATATTGTAAATGCACAAACAGTAATATCTCCACATTGCAAGGTGCAATTCTGAAATTTTTTGCTTTTTCCTGCTAATCCTAGCATGATAAAGAAGATTCAAAGAGAGTGAGATGCCAGCTCCTTTCATTCAGTCAGTAGCTTCAAACATTTCTGGTATATGAAAAACATGTTTTTCAATGGCAAAAATCAATGAATATTGTAAATGCACAAACAGTAATATCTCCACATTGCACGGTGCAATTCTGAAATTTTTAGCTTTTTCCTGTTAATCCTAGCATGATAAAGAAGATTCAAAGAGAGTGAGATGCCAGCTCCTTTCATTCAGTCAGTAGCTTCAAACATTTCTGGTATATGAAAAACATGTTTTTCAATGGCAAAAATCAATGAATATTGTAAATGCACAAACAGTAATATCTCCACATTGCACGGTGCAATTCTGAAATTTTTAGCTTTTTCCTGTTAATCCTAGCATGATAAAGAAGATTCAAAGAGAGTGAGATGCCAGCTCCTTTCATTCAGTCAGTAGCTTCAAACATTTCTGGTATATGAAAAACATGTTTTTCAATGGCAAAAATCAATGAATATTGTAAATGCACAAACAGTAATATCTCCACATTGCAAGGTGCAATTCTGAAATTCTTTGCTTTTTCCTGTTAATCCTAGCATGATAAAGAAGATTCAAAGAGTGAGATGCCAGCTCCTTTCATTCAGTCAGTAGCTTCAAACATTTCTGGTATATGAAAAACATGTTTTTCAATGGCAAAAATCAATGAATATTGTAAATGCACAAACAGTAATATCTCCACATTGCAAGGTGCAATTCTGAAATTTTTTGCTTTTTCCTGCTAATCCTAGCATGATAAAGAAGATTCAAAGAGAGTGAGATGCCAGCTCCTTTCATTCAGTCAGTAGCTTCAAACATTTCTGGTATATGAAAAACATGTTTTTCAATGGCAAAAATCAATGAATATTGTAAATGCACAAACAGTAATATCTCCACATTGCAAGGTGCAATTCTGAAATTTTTTGCTTTTTCCTGCTAATCCTAGCATGATAAAGAAGATTCAAAGAGAGTGAGATGCCAGCTCCTTTCATTCAGTCAGTAGCTTCAAACATTTCTGGTATATGAAAAACGTTTTTCAATGGCAAAAATCAATGAATATTGTAAATGCACAAACAGTAATATCTCCACATTGCAAGGTGCAATTCTGAAATTTTTTGCTTTTTCCTGTTAATCCTAGCATGATAAAGAAGATTCAAAGAGAGTGAGATGCCAGCTCCTTTCATTCAGTCAGTAGCTTCAAACATTTCTGGTATATGAAAAACATGTTTTTCAATGGCAAAAATCAATGAATATTGTAAATGCACAAACAGTAATATCTCCACATTGCACGGTGCAATTCTGAAATTTTTAGCTTTTTCCTGTTAATCCTAGCATGATAAAGAAGATTCAAAGAGAGTGAGATGCCAGCTCCTTTCATTCAGTCAGTAGCTTCAAACATTTCTGGTATATGAAAAACTTGTTTTTCAATGGCAAAAATCAATGAATATTGTAAATGCACAAACAGTAATATCTCCACATTGCACGGTGCAATTCTGAAATTTTTAGCTTTTTCCTGTTAATCCTAGCATGATAAAGAAGATTCAAAGAGAGTGAGATGCCAGCTCCTTTCATTCAGTCAGTAGCTTCAAACATTTCTGGTATATGAAAAACATGTTTTTCAATGGCAAAAATCAATGAATATTGTAAATGCACAAACAGTAATATCTCCACATTGCAAGGTGCAATTCTGAAATTCTTTGCTTTTTCCTGTTAATCCTAGCATGATAAAGAAGATTCAAAGAGTGAGATGCCAGCTCCTTTCATTCAGTCAGTAGCTTCAAACATTTCTGGTATATGAAAAACATGTTTTTCAATGGCAAAAATCAATGAATATTGTAAATGCACAAACAGTAATATCTCCACATTGCAAGGTGCAATTCTGAAATTTTTTGCTTTTTCCTGCTAATCCTAGCATGATAAAGAAGATTCAAAGAGAGTGAGATGCCAGCTCCTTTCATTCAGTCAGTAGCTTCAAACATTTCTGGTATATGAAAAACATGTTTTTCAATGGCAAAAATCAATGAATATTGTAAATGCACAAACAGTAATATCTCCACATTGCACGGTGCAATTCTGAAATTTTTAGCTTTTTCCTGTTAATCCTAGCATGATAAAGAAGATTCAAAGAGAGTGAGATGCCAGCTCCTTTCATTCAGTCAGTAGCTTCAAACATTTCTGGTATATGAAAAACATGTTTTTCAATGGCAAAAATCAATGAATATTGTAAATGCACAAACAGTAATATCTCCACATTGCAAGGTGCAATTCTGAAATTTTTTGCTTTTTCCTGCTAATCCTAGCATGATAAAGAAGATTCAAAGAGAGTGAGATGCCAGCTCCTTTCATTCAGTCAGTAGCTTCAAACATTTCTGGTATATGAAAAACATGTTTTTCAATGGCAAAAATCAATGAATATTGTAAATGCACAAACAGTAATATCTCCACATTGCACGGTGCAATTCTGAAATTTTTACCTTTTTCCTGTTAATCCTAGCATGATAAAGAAGATTCAAAGAGAGTGAGATGCCAGCTCCTTTCATTCAGTCAGTAGCTTCAAACATTTCTGGTATATGAAAAACATGTTTTTCAATGGCAAAAATCAATGAATATTGTAAATGCACAAACAGTAATATCTCCACATTGCACGGTGCAATTCTGAAATTTTTAGCTTTTTCCTGTTAATCCTAGCATGATAAAGAAGATTCAAAGAGAGTGAGATGCCAGCTCCTTTCATTCAGTCAGTAGCTTCAAACATTTCTGGTATATGAAAAACATGTTTTTCAATGGCAAAAATCAATGAATATTGTAAATGCACAAACAGTAATATCTCCACATTGCAAGGTGCAATTCTGAAATTCTTTGCTTTTTCCTGTTAATCCTAGCATGATAAAGAAGATTCAAAGAGTGAGATGCCAGCTCCTTTCATTCAGTCAGTAGCTTCAAACATTTCTGGTATATGAAAAACATGTTTTTCAATGGCAAAAATCAATGAATATTGTAAATGCACAAACAGTAATATCTCCACATTGCAAGGTGCAATTCTGAAATTTTTTGCTTTTTCCTGCTAATCCTAGCATGATAAAGAAGATTCAAAGAGAGTGAGATGCCAGCTCCTTTCATTCAGTCAGTAGCTTCAAACATTTCTGGTATATGAAAAACATGTTTTTCAATGGCAAAAATCAATGAATATTGTAAATGCACAAACAGTAATATCTCCACATTGCACGGTGCAATTCTGAAATTTTTAGCTTTTTCCTGTTAATCCTAGCATGATAAAGAAGATTCAAAGAGAGTGAGATGCCAGCTCCTTTCATTCAGTCAGTAGCTTCAAACATTTCTGGTATATGAAAAACATGTTTTTCAATGGCAAAAATCAATGAATATTGTAAATGCACAAACAGTAATATCTCCACATTGCAAGGTGCAATTCTGAAATTTTTTGCTTTTTCCTGCTAATCCTAGCATGATAAAGAAGATTCAGAGTGAGATGCCAGCTCCTTTCATTCAGTCAGTAGCTTCAAACATTTCTGGTATATGAAAAACATGTTTTTCAATGGCAAAAATCAATGAATATTGTAAATGCACAAACAGTAATATCTCCACATTGCACGGTGCAATTCTGAAATTTTTAGCTTTTTCCTGTTAATCCTAGCATGATAAAGAAGATTCAAAGAGAGTGAGATGCCAGCTCCTTTCATTCAGTCAGTAGCCTCAAACATTTCTGGTATATGAAAAACATGTTTTTCAATGGCAAAAATCAATGAATATTGTAAATGCACAAACAGTAATATCTCCACATTGCAAGGTGCAATTCTGAAATTTTTTGCTTTTTCCTGTTAATCCTAGCATGATAAAGAAGATTCAAAGAGAGTGAGATGCCAGCTCCTTTCATTCAGTCAGTAGCTTCAAACATTTCTGGTATATGAAAAACATGTTTTTCAATGGCAAAAATCAATGAATATTGTAAATGCACAAACAGTAATATCTCCACATTGCAAGGTGCAATTCTGAAATTTTTTGCTTTTTCCTGCTAATCCTAGCATGATAAAGAAGATTCAAAGAGAGTGAGATGCCAGCTCCTTTCATTCAGTCAGTAGCTTCAAACATTTCTGGTATATGAAAAACATGTTTTTCAATGGCAAAAATCAATGAATATTGTAAATGCACAAACAGTAATATCTCCACATTGCACGGTGCAATTCTGAAATTTTTAGCTTTTTCCTGTTAATCCTAGCATGATAAAGAAGATTCAAAGAGAGTGAGATGCCAGCTCCTTTCATTCAGTCAGTAGCTTCAAACATTTCTGGTATATGAAAAACATGTTTTTCAATGGCAAAAATCAATGAATATTGTAAATGCACAAACAGTAATATCTCCACATTGCAAGGTGCAATTCTGAAATTTTTTGCTTTTTCCTGCTAATCCTAGCATGATAAAGAAGATTCAAAGAGAGTGAGATGCCAGCTCGTTTCATTCAGTCAGTAGCTTCAAACATTTCTGGTATATGAAAAACATGTTTTTCAATGGCAAAAATCAATGAATATTGTAAATGCACAAACAGTAATATCTCAACATTGCACGGTGCAATTCTGAAATTTTTAGCTTTTTCCTGTTAATCCTAGCATGATAAAGAAGATTCAAAGAGAGTGAGATGCCAGCTCCTTTCATTCAGTCAGTAGCCTCAAACATTTCTGGTATATGAAAAACATGTTTTTCAATGGCAAAAATCAATGAATATTGTAAATGCACAAACAGTAATATCTCCACATTGCAAGGTGCAATTCTGAAATTTTTTGCTTTTTCCTG
The DNA here is from genome assembly GCF_046119375.1 of Phyllobates terribilis. NCBI lineage: Eukaryota > Metazoa > Chordata > Amphibia > Anura > Dendrobatidae > Phyllobates > Phyllobates terribilis. The sequence goes on along the minus strand of NW_027365750.1, from coordinate 10,052 downwards.
TTAATCCTAGCATGATAAAGAAGATTCAAAGAGAGTGAGATGCCAGCTCCTTTCATTCAGTCAGTAGCTTCAAACATTTCTGGTATATGAAAAACATGTTTTTCAATGGCAAAAATCAATGAATATTGTAAATGCACAAACAGTAATATCTCCACATTGCAAGGTGCAATTCTGAAATTTTTTGCTTTTTCCTGCTAATCCTAGCATGATAAAGAAGATTCAAAGAGAGTGAGATGCCAGCTCCTTTCATTCAGTCAGTAGCTTCAAACATTTCTGGTATATGAAAAACATGTTTTTCAATGGCAAAAATCAATGAATATTGTAAATGCACAAACAGTAATATCTCCACATTGCACGGTGCAATTCTGAAATTTTTTGCTTTTTCCTGCTAATCCTAGCATGATAAAGAAGATTCAAAGAGAGTGAGATGCCAGCTCCTTTCATTCAGTCAGTAGCTTCAAACATTTCTGGTATATGAAAAACATGTTTTTCAATGGCAAAAATCAATGAATATTGTAAATGCACAAACAGTAATATCTCAACATTGCACGGTGCAATTCTGAAATTTTTAGCTTTTTCCTGTTAATCCTAGCATGATAAAGAAGATTCAAAGAGAGTGAGATGCCAGCTCCTTTCATTCAGTCAGTAGCTTCAAACATTTCTGGTATATGAAAAACGTTTTTCAATGGCAAAAATCAATGAATATTGTAAATGCACAAACAGTAATATCTCCACATTGCAAGGTGCAATTCTGAAATTTTTTGCTTTTTCCTGTTAATCCTAGCATGATAAAGAAGATTCAAAGAGAGTGAGATGCCAGCTCCTTTCATTCAGTCAGTAGCTTCAAACATTTCTGGTATATGAAAAACATGTTTTTCAATGGCAAAAATCAATGAATATTGTAAATGCACAAACAGTAATATCTCCACATTGCAAGGTGCAATTCTGAAATTTTTTGCTTTTTCCTGCTAATCCTAGCATGATAAAGAAGATTCAAAGAGAGTGAGATGCCAGCTCCTTTCATTCAGTCAGTAGCTTCAAACATTTCTGGTATATGAAAAACATGTTTTTCAATGGCAAAAATCAATGAATATTGTAAATGCACAAACAGTAATATCTCCACATTGCAAGGTGCAATTCTGAAATTCTTTGCTTTTTCCTGTTAATCCTAGCATGATAAAGAAGATTCAAAGAGAGTGAGATGCCAGCTCCTTTCATTCAGTCAGTAGCTTCAAACATTTCTGGTATATGAAAAACATGTTTTTCAATGGCAAAAATCAATGAATATTGTAAATGCACAAACAGTAATATCTCCACATTGCAAGGTGCAATTCTGAAATTTTTTGCTTTTTCCTGCTAATCCTAGCATGATAAAGAAGATTCAAAGAGAGTGAGATGCCAGCTCCTTTCATTCAGTCAGTAGCTTCAAACATTTCTGGTATATGAAAAACATGTTTTTCAATGGCAAAAATCAATGAATATTGTAAATGCACAAACAGTAATATCTCCACATTGCACGGTGCAATTCTGAAATTTTTAGCTTTTTCCTGTTAATCCTAGCATGATAAAGAAGATTCAAAGAGAGTGAGATGCCAGCTCCTTTCATTCAGTCAGTAGCCTCAAACATTTCTGGTATATGAAAAACATGTTTTTCAATGGCAAAAATCAATGAATATTGTAAATGCACAAACAGTAATATCTCCACATTGCAAGGTGCAATTCTGAAATTTTTTGCTTTTTCCTGTTAATCCTAGCATGATAAAGAAGATTCAAAGAGAGTGAGATGCCAGCTCCTTTCATTCAGTCAGTAGCTTCAAACATTTCTGGTATATGAAAAACATGTTTTTCAATGGCAAAAATCAATGAATATTGTAAATGCACAAACAGTAATATCTCCACATTGCAAGGTGCAATTCTGAAATTTTTTGCTTTTTCCTGCTAATCCTAGCATGATAAAGAAGATTCAAAGAGAGTGAGATGCCAGCTCCTTTCATTCAGTCAGTAGCTTCAAACATTTCTGGTATATGAAAAACATGTTTTTCAATGGCAAAAATCAATGAATATTGTAAATGCACAAACAGTAATATCTCCACATTGCACGGTGCAATTCTGAAATTTTTAGCTTTTTCCTGTTAATCCTAGCATGATAAAGAAGATTCAAAGAGAGTGAGATGCCAGCTCCTTTCATTCAGTCAGTAGCTTCAAACATTTCTGGTATATGAAAAACATGTTTTTCAATGGCAAAAATCAATGAATATTGTAAATGCACAAACAGTAATATCTCCACATTGCAAGGTGCAATTCTGAAATTTTTTGCTTTTTCCTGCTAATCCTAGCATGATAAAGAAGATTCAAAGAGAGTGAGATGCCAGCTCCTTTCATTCAGTCAGTAGCTTCAAACATTTCTGGTATATGAAAAACATGTTTTTCAATGGCAAAAATCAATGAATATTGTAAATGCACAAACAGTAATATCTCCACATTGCAAGGTGCAATTCTGAAATTTTTTGCTTTTTCCTGCTAATCCTAGCATGATAAAGAAGATTCAAAGAGAGTGAGATGCCAGCTCCTTTCATTCAGTCAGTAGCTTCAAACATTTCTGGTATATGAAAAACATGTTTTTCAATGGCAAAAATCAATGAATATTGTAAATGCACAAACAGTAATATCTCCACATTGCACGGTGCAATTCTGAAATTTTTAGCTTTTTCCTGTTAATCCTAGCATGATAAAGAAGATTCAAAGAGAGTGAGATGCCAGCTCCTTTCATTCAGTCAGTAGCTTCAAACATTTCTGGTATATGAAAAACATGTTTTTCAATGGCAAAAATCAATGAATATTGTAAATGCACAAACAGTAATATCTCCACATTGCAAGGTGCAATTCTGAAATTTTTTGCTTTTTCCTGCTAATCCTAGCATGATAAAGAAGATTCAAAGAGAGTGAGATGCCAGCTCGTTTCATTCAGTCAGTAGCTTCAAACATTTCTGGTATATGAAAAACATGTTTTTCAATGGCAAAAATCAATGAATATTGTAAATGCACAAACAGTAATATCTCCACATTGCAAGGTGCAATTCTGAAATTTTTTGCTTTTTCCTGTTAATCCTAGCATGATAAAGAAGATTCAAAGAGAGTGAGATGCCAGCTCCTTTCATTCAGTCAGTAGCTTCAAACATTTCTGGTATATGAAAAACATGTTTTTCAATGGCAAAAATCAATGAATATTGTAAATGCACAAACAGTAATATCTCCACATTGCAAGGTGCAATTCTGAAATTTTTTGCTTTTTCCTGCTAATCCTAGCATGATAAAGAAGATTCAAAGAGAGTGAGATGCCAGCTCCTTTCATTCAGTCAGTAGCTTCAAACATTTCTGGTATATGAAAAACATGTTTTTCAATGGCAAAAATCAATGAATATTGTAAATGCACAAACAGTAATATCTCCACATTGCACGGTGCAATTCTGAAATTTTTTGCTTTTTCCTGCTAATCCTAGCATGATAAAGAAGATTCAAAGAGAGTGAGATGCCAGCTCCTTTCATTCAGTCAGTAGCTTCAAACATTTCTGGTATATGAAAAACATGTTTTTCAATGGCAAAAATCAATGAATATTGTAAATGCACAAACAGTAATATCTCAACATTGCACGGTGCAATTCTGAAATTTTTAGCTTTTTCCTGTTAATCCTAGCATGATAAAGAAGATTCAAAGAGAGTGAGATGCCAGCTCCTTTCATTCAGTCAGTAGCTTCAAACATTTCTGGTATATGAAAAACGTTTTTCAATGGCAAAAATCAATGAATATTGTAAATGCACAAACAGTAATATCTCCACATTGCAAGGTGCAATTCTGAAATTTTTTGCTTTTTCCTGTTAATCCTAGCATGATAAAGAAGATTCAAAGAGAGTGAGATGCCAGCTCCTTTCATTCAGTCAGTAGCTTCAAACATTTCTGGTATATGAAAAACATGTTTTTCAATGGCAAAAATCAATGAATATTGTAAATGCACAAACAGTAATATCTCCACATTGCAAGGTGCAATTCTGAAATTTTTTGCTTTTTCCTGCTAATCCTAGCATGATAAAGAAGATTCAAAGAGAGTGAGATGCCAGCTCCTTTCATTCAGTCAGTAGCTTCAAACATTTCTGGTATATGAAAAACATGTTTTTCAATGGCAAAAATCAATGAATATTGTAAATGCACAAACAGTAATATCTCCACATTGCAAGGTGCAATTCTGAAATTCTTTGCTTTTTCCTGTTAATCCTAGCATGATAAAGAAGATTCAAAGAGAGTGAGATGCCAGCTCCTTTCATTCAGTCAGTAGCTTCAAACATTTCTGGTATATGAAAAACATGTTTTTCAATGGCAAAAATCAATGAATATTGTAAATGCACAAACAGTAATATCTCCACATTGCAAGGTGCAATTCTGAAATTTTTTGCTTTTTCCTGCTAATCCTAGCATGATAAAGAAGATTCAAAGAGAGTGAGATGCCAGCTCCTTTCATTCAGTCAGTAGCTTCAAACATTTCTGGTATATGAAAAACATGTTTTTCAATGGCAAAAATCAATGAATATTGTAAATGCACAAACAGTAATATCTCCACATTGCACGGTGCAATTCTGAAATTTTTAGCTTTTTCCTGTTAATCCTAGCATGATAAAGAAGATTCAAAGAGAGTGAGATGCCAGCTCCTTTCATTCAGTCAGTAGCCTCAAACATTTCTGGTATATGAAAAACATGTTTTTCAATGGCAAAAATCAATGAATATTGTAAATGCACAAACAGTAATATCTCCACATTGCAAGGTGCAATTCTGAAATTTTTTGCTTTTTCCTGTTAATCCTAGCATGATAAAGAAGATTCAAAGAGAGTGAGATGCCAGCTCCTTTCATTCAGTCAGTAGCTTCAAACATTTCTGGTATATGAAAAACATGTTTTTCAATGGCAAAAATCAATGAATATTGTAAATGCACAAACAGTAATATCTCCACATTGCAAGGTGCAATTCTGAAATTTTTTGCTTTTTCCTGCTAATCCTAGCATGATAAAGAAGATTCAAAGAGAGTGAGATGCCAGCTCCTTTCATTCAGTCAGTAGCTTCAAACATTTCTGGTATATGAAAAACATGTTTTTCAATGGCAAAAATCAATGAATATTGTAAATGCACAAACAGTAATATCTCCACATTGCACGGTGCAATTCTGAAATTTTTAGCTTTTTCCTGTTAATCCTAGCATGATAAAGAAGATTCAAAGAGAGTGAGATGCCAGCTCCTTTCATTCAGTCAGTAGCTTCAAACATTTCTGGTATATGAAAAACATGTTTTTCAATGGCAAAAATCAATGAATATTGTAAATGCACAAACAGTAATATCTCCACATTGCAAGGTGCAATTCTGAAATTTTTTGCTTTTTCCTGCTAATCCTAGCATGATAAAGAAGATTCAAAGAGAGTGAGATGCCAGCTCCTTTCATTCAGTCAGTAGCTTCAAACATTTCTGGTATATGAAAAACATGTTTTTCAATGGCAAAAATCAATGAATATTGTAAATGCACAAACAGTAATATCTCCACATTGCAAGGTGCAATTCTGAAATTTTTTGCTTTTTCCTGCTAATCCTAGCATGATAAAGAAGATTCAAAGAGAGTGAGATGCCAGCTCCTTTCATTCAGTCAGTAGCTTCAAACATTTCTGGTATATGAAAAACATGTTTTTCAATGGCAAAAATCAATGAATATTGTAAATGCACAAACAGTAATATCTCCACATTGCACGGTGCAATTCTGAAATTTTTAGCTTTTTCCTGTTAATCCTAGCATGATAAAGAAGATTCAAAGAGAGTGAGATGCCAGCTCCTTTCATTCAGTCAGTAGCTTCAAACATTTCTGGTATATGAAAAACATGTTTTTCAATGGCAAAAATCAATGAATATTGTAAATGCACAAACAGTAATATCTCCACATTGCAAGGTGCAATTCTGAAATTTTTTGCTTTTTCCTGCTAATCCTAGCATGATAAAGAAGATTCAAAGAGAGTGAGATGCCAGCTCGTTTCATTCAGTCAGTAGCTTCAAACATTTCTGGTATATGAAAAACATGTTTTTCAATGGCAAAAATCAATGAATATTGTAAATGCACAAACAGTAATATCTCAACATTGCACGGTGCAATTCTGAAATTTTTAGCTTTTTCCTGTTAATCCTAGCATGATAAAGAAGATTCAAAGAGAGTGAGATGCCAGCTCCTTTCATTCAGTCAGTAGCCTCAAACATTTCTGGTATATGAAAAACATGTTTTTCAATGGCAAAAATCAATGAATATTGTAAATGCACAAACAGTAATATCTCCACATTGCAAGGTGCAATTCTGAAATTTTTTGCTTTTTCCTGTTAATCCTAGCATGATAAAGAAGATTCAAAGAGAGTGAGATGCCAGCTCCTTTCATTCAGTCAGTAGCTTCAAACATTTCTGGTATATGAAAAACATGTTTTTCAATGGCAAAAATCAATGAATATTGTAAATGCACAAACAGTAATATCTCCACATTGCAAGGTGCAATTCTGAAATTTTTTGCTTTTTCCTGCTAATCCTAGCATGATAAGGAAGATTCAAAGAGAGTGAGATGCCAGCTCCTTTCATTCAGTCAGTAGCTTCAAACATTTCTGGTATATGAAAAACATGTTTTTCAATGGCAAAAATCAATGAATATTGTAAATGCACAAACAGTAATATCTCCACATTGCACGGTGCAATTCTGAAATTTTTTGCTTTTTCCTGCTAATCCTAGCATGATAAAGAAGATTCAAAGAGAGTGAGATGCCAGCTCCTTTCATTCAGTCAGTAGCTTCAAACATTTCTGGTATATGAAAAACATGTTTTTCAATGGCAAAAATCAATGAATATTGTAAATGCACAAACAGTAATATCTCAACATTGCACGGTGCAATTCTGAAATTTTTAGCTTTTTCCTGTTAATCCTAGCATGATAAAGAAGATTCAAAGAGAGTGAGATGCCAGCTCCTTTCATTCAGTCAGTAGCTTCAAACATTTCTGGTATATGAAAAACATGTTTTTCAATGGCAAAAATCAATGAATATTGTAAATGCACAAACAGTAATATCTCCACATTGCAAGGTGCAATTCTGAAATTTTTTGCTTTTTCCTGCTAATCCTAGCATGATAAAGAAGATTCAAAGAGAGTGAGATGCCAGCTCCTTTCATTCAGTCAGTAGCTTCAAACATTTCTGGTATATGAAAAACATGTTTTTCAATGGCAAAAATCAATGAATATTGTAAATGCACAAACAGTAATATCTCCACATTGCAAGGTGCAATTCTGAAATTTTTTGCTTTTTCCTGCTAATCCTAGCATGATAAAGAAGATTCAAAGAGAGTGAGATGCCAGCTCCTTTCATTCAGTCAGTAGCTTCAAACATTTCTGGTATATGAAAAACATGTTTTTCAATGGCAAAAATCAATGAATATTGTAAATGCACAAACAGTAATATCTCCACATTGCACGGTGCAATTCTGAAATTTTTAGCTTTTTCCTGTTAATCCTAGCATGATAAAGAAGATTCAAAGAGAGTGAGATGCCAGCTCCTTTCATTCAGTCAGTAGCCTCAAACATTTCTGGTATATGAAAAACATGTTTTTCAATGGCAAAAATCAATGAATATTGTAAATGCACAAACAGTAATATCTCCACATTGCAAGGTGCAATTCTGAAATTTTTTGCTTTTTCCTGTTAATCCTAGCATGATAAAGAAGATTCAAAGAGAGTGAGATGCCAGCTCCTTTCATTCAGTCAGTAGCTTCAAACATTTCTGGTATATGAAAAACATGTTTTTCAATGGCAAAAATCAATGAATATTGTAAATGCACAAACAGTAATATCTCCACATTGCAAGGTGCAATTCTGAAATTTTTTGCTTTTTCCTGCTAATCCTAGCATGATAAAGAAGATTCAAAGAGAGTGAGATGCCAGCTCCTTTCATTCAGTCAGTAGCTTCAAACATTTCTGGTATATGAAAAACATGTTTTTCAATGGCAAAAATCAATGAATATTGTAAATGCACAAACAGTAATATCTCCACATTGCACGGTGCAATTCTGAAATTTTTAGCTTTTTCCTGTTAATCCTAGCATGATAAAGAAGATTCAAAGAGAGTGAGATGCCAGCTCCTTTCATTCAGTCAGTAGCTTCAAACATTTCTGGTATATGAAAAACATGTTTTTCAATGGCAAAAATCAATGAATATTGTAAATGCACAAACAGTAATATCTCCACATTGCAAGGTGCAATTCTGAAATTTTTTGCTTTTTCCTGCTAATCCTAGCATGATAAAGAAGATTCAAAGAGAGTGAGATGCCAGCTCCTTTCATTCAGTCAGTAGCTTCAAACATTTCTGGTATATGAAAAACATGTTTTTCAATGGCAAAAATCAATGAATATTGTAAATGCACAAACAGTAATATCTCCACATTGCACGGTGCAATTATGAAATTTTTAGCTTTTTCCTGTTAATCCTAGCATGATAAAGAAGATTCAAAGAGAGTGAGATGCCAGCTCCTTTCATTCAGTCAGTAGCTTCAAACATTTCTGGTATATGAAAAACATGTTTTTCAATGGCAAAAATCAATGAATATTGTAAATGCACAAACAGTAATATCTCCACATTGCACGGTGCAATTATGAAATTTTTAGCTTTTTCCTGTTAATCCTAGCATGATAAAGAAGATTCAAAGAGAGTGAGATGCCAGCTCCTTTCATTCAGTCAGTAGCTTCAAACATTTCTGGTATATGAAAAACATGTTTTTCAATGGCAAAAATCAATGAATATTGTAAATGCACAAACAGTAATAACTCCACATTGCAAGGTGCAATTCTGAAATTTTTTGCTTTTTCCTGCTAATCCTAGCATGATGAAGAAGATTCAAAGAGAGTGAGATGCCAGCTCCTTTCATTCAGTCAGTAGCTTCAAACATTTCTGGTATATGAAAAACATGTTTTTCAATGGCAAAAATCAATGAATATTGTAAATGCACAAACAGTAATATCTCAACATTGCACGGTGCAATTCTGAAATTTTTAGCTTTTTCCTGTTAATCCTAGCATGATAAAGAAGATTCAAAGAGAGTGAGATGCCAGCTCCTTTCATTCAGTCAGTAGCTTCAAACATTTCTGGTATATGAAAAACGTTTTTCAATGGCAAAAATCAATGAATATTGTAAATGCACAAACAGTAATATCTCCACATTGCAAGGTGCAATTCTGAAATTTTTTGCTTTTTCCTGTTAATCCTAGCATGATAAAGAAGATTCAAAGAGAGTGAGATGCCAGCTCCTTTCATTCAGTCAGTAGCTTCAAACATTTCTGGTATATGAAAAACATGTTTTTCAATGGCAAAAATCAATGAATATTGTAAATGCACAAACAGTAATATCTCCACATTGCAAGGTGCAATTCTGAAATTTTTTGCTTTTTCCTGCTAATCCTAGCATGATAAAGAAGATTCAAAGAGAGTGAGATGCCAGCTCCTTTCATTCAGTCAGTAGCTTCAAACATTTCTGGTATATGAAAAACATGTTTTTCAATGGCAAAAATCAATGAATATTGTAAATGCACAAACAGTAATATCTCCACATTGCACGGTGCAATTCTGAAATTTTTAGCTTTTTCCTGTTAATCCTAGCATGATAAAGAAGATTCAAAGAGAGTGAGATGCCAGCTCCTTTCATTCAGTCAGTAGCTTCAAACATTTCTGGTATATGAAAAACATGTTTTTCAATGGCAAAAATCAATGAATATTGTAAATGCACAAACAGTAATATCTCCACATTGCACGGTGCAATTCTGAAATTTTTAGCTTTTTCCTGTTAATCCTAGCATGATAAAGAAGATTCAAAGAGAGTGAGATGCCAGCTCCTTTCATTCAGTCAGTAGCCTCAAACATTTCTGGTATATGAAAAACATGTTTTTCAATGGCAAAAATCAATGAATATTGTAAATGCACAAACAGTAATATCTCCACATTGCAAGG
>NW_027365749.1:0-95376 GCF_046119375.1 Phyllobates terribilis | reverse complement strand
GGACCCTATCCATGCCACCTCACATATCAGGAGTGTCGTTCTTCTTTTCATAAAGAGGTCCAAGGGCTAGTCTTGCAGAAGTTTTTTCAGCTACACAGGATGCGCAACATCCGTACAAGTCCTGGTGACTTTCTCCCCTGCACTGCACCGATCAGATAGATCAGTGTGGGGCAGGAGAAAGGAGAACAGTTCTTTCAGTGATCATGAAGGATGCTGTCAGTGTTTTCCTCCATCAGAATAAGCAGCCTCTAGACTGTAAGAAACACACACATTTTAACATCATTTTGATTGTCTAAAATTTACTGCAGCTAAAAATTACATTTGGTTTACAATGCATATTGCCAGATATGTTGTCACTTGTCAAAGCTAAGAATTTTACATGCTGGGTTTTTTTATGGCACATTTAGCACTGATAAGTTGTCACACTCTTGCTTAATATGTTAACATTCTGTCTGTAAACTGTATATGCATAGCTACCTTTTTGAAGCAATATTGAGATTTACTTAAGAACGTGGGGCCCAATAAATACCATCAATGGTGCCCAGTCCAAGAGATGGTGGATCCTATAGGTAAACACCACCTCATCATGCACTAAAACTTACTAAAAAAAAAAAAGATGTGAAGTTCACACATATAGAAAATGGACATTTTGTGAATACATATTACACGTATTGTAAAATAGATAGAGCTCATATGTAGAGTTTGTTTGATAAACTTTCCTACTACTTTGTCTAAATTAGAAGCAAATTGGTTGAACATTACTTCTACCTAAAATGGCAGAAAACGCACCTATCTTGGTGATGGACAGGACAGCTAGAGGGGATATGGAGGAGGCTGTTATTTTTTTTTTAATAGGTGTACTTTCACCAATTTGCTGATAATTCATTGAAAGTAGATGATCGGTACAATTGCTGCCAATGCATTTTTTAAAGCTGTATTGTCATGAGTCAAATTTGATCATGTTAGGTTCTTGCATAGGTCCTATAGCATTGATAAGTTTCCACCCTCTTTCCTACATACACACATCTCTCCTGCATACACACAACTCTACTACTATCACACACGCAATTTTCCGAAATACACACACAACTCTCCTCCATACACAACACAGTTCTAACACATATAGCTTTTCTACAGCTTTGAAGTATGCACTCACACCTCTGTTACATACACGCACTGTTTTGCTACATACTTGTACACAGCTTTCTTAGATACCATACACCAACAGCTCTCTATATACTCATGCAGCTCCACACACACAAACACTTATATATATATATATATATGTACACTCATCCATCGTATACATTACCACATCTTGAAATTCCTTCCAGGAATGTGACTGATCACATGACCTGAAAGGTTCAATGGCTAATCAACAACTTTGTTTGATTGGGACCCTATCCATGCCACCTCACATATCAGGAGTGTCGTTCTTCTTTTCATAAAGAGGTCCAAGGGCTAGTCTGCAGAAGTTTTTTCAGCTACACAGGATGCGCAACATCCGTGCAAGTCCCTGGTGACTTTCTCCCCTGCACTGCACCGATCAGATAGATCAGTGTGGGGGCAGGAGAAAGGAGAACAGTTCTTTCAGTGATCATGAAGGATGCTTGTCAGTGTTTTCTCCATCAGAATAAGCAGCCTCTAGACTGTAAGAAACACACACATTTTAACATCATTTTGATTGTCTAAAATTTACTGCAGCTAAAAATTACATTTGGTTTACAATGCATTTTGCCAGATATGTTGTCACTTGTCAAAGCTAAGAATTTTACATGCTGGCTTTTTTTATGGCACATTTAGCACTGATAAGTTGTCACACTCTTGCTTAATATGTTAACATTCTGTCTGTAAACTGTATATGCATAGCTACCTTTTTGAAGCAATATTGAGATTTACTTAAGAACGTGGGGCCAATAAATACCATCAATGGTGCCCAGTCCAAGAGATGGTGGATCCTATAGGTAAACACCACCTCATCATGCACTAAAACTTACTAAAAAAAAAAAGATGTGAAGTTCACACATATAGAAAATGGACATTTTGTGAATACATATTACACGTATTGTAAAATAGATAGAGCTCATATGTAGAGTTTGTTTGATAAACTTTCCTACTACTTTGTCTAAATTAGAAGCAAATTGGTTGAACATTACTTCTACCTAAAATGGCAGAAAACGCACCTATCTTGGTGATGGACAGGACAGCTAGAGGGGATATGGAGGAGGCTGTTATTTTTTTTTAATAGGTGTACTTTCACCAATTTACTGATAATTAATTGAAAGTAGATGATCGGTACAATTGCTGCCAATGCATTTTTTAAAGCTGTATTGTCATGAGTCAAATTTGATCATGTTAGGTTCTTGCATAGGTCCTATATGCATTGATAAGTTTCCACCCTCTTTCCTACATACACACATCTCTCCTGCATACACACAACTCTACTACTATCACACACGCAATTTTCCGAAATACACACACAACTCTCCTCCATACACAAACACAGTTCTAACACATATAGCTTTTCTACAGCTTTGAAGTATGCACTCACACCTCTGTTACATACACGCACTGTTTTGCTACATACTTGTACACAGCTTTCTTACATACACCAACAGCTCTCTTATATACTCATGCAGCTCCACACACACAAACACTTATATATATATATATATATATATGTACACTCATCCATCTATACATACCACATCTTGAAATTCCCTTCCAGGAATGTGACTGATCACATGACCTGAAAGGTTCAATGGCTAATCAACAACTTTGTTTGATTGGGACCCTATCCATGCCACCTCACATATCAGGAGTGTCGTTCTTCTTTTCATAAAGAGGTCCAAGGGCTAGTCTTGCAGAAGTTTTTTCAGCTACACAGGATGCGCAACATCCGTGCACGTCCTGGTGACTTTCTCCCCTGCACTGCACCGATCAGATAGATCAGTGTGGGGCAGGAGGAAAGGAGAACAGTTCTTTCAGTGATCATGAAGGATGCTGTCAGTGTTTTCCTCCATCAGAATAAGCAGCCTCTAAACTGTAAGAAACACACACATTTTAACATCATTTTGATTGTCTAAAATTTACTGCAGCTAAAAATTACATTTGGTTTACAATGCATTTGCCAGATATGTTGTCACTTGTCAAAGCTAAGAATTTTACATGCTGGCTTTTTTTATGGCACATTTAGCACTGATAAGTTGTCACACTCTTGCTTAATATGTTACATTCTGTCTGTAAACTGTATATGCATAGCTACCTTTTTGAAGCAATATTGAGATTTACTTAAGAACGTGGGGCCCAATAAATACCATCAATGGTGCCCAGTCCAAGAGATGGTGGATCCTATAGGTAACCACCACCTCATCATGCACTAAAACTTACTAAAAAAAAAAAAGATGTGAAGTTCACACATATAGAAAATGGACATTTTGTGAATACATATTACACGTATTGTAAAATAGATAGAGCTCATATGTAGAGGTTTGTTTGATAAATTTTCCTACTACTTGTCTAAATTAGAAGCAAATTGGTTGAACATTACTTCTACCTAAAATGGCAGAAAACGCACCTATCTTGGTGATGGACAGGACAGCTAGAGGGGATATGGAGGGAGGCTGTTATTTTTTTTTAATAGGTGTACTTTCACCAATTTGCTGATAATTCATTGAAAGTAGATGATCGGTACAATTGCTGCCAATGCATTTTTTAAAGCTGTATTGTCATGAGTCAAATTTGATCATGTTAGGTTCTTGCATAGGTCCTATAGCATTGATAAGTTTCCACCCTCTTTCCTACATACACACATCTCTCCTGCATACACACAACTCTACTACTATCACACACGCAATTTTCCGAAATACACACACAACTCTCCTCCATACACAAACACAGTTCTAACACATATAGCTTTTCTACAGCTTTGAAGTATGCACTCACACCTCTGTTACATACACGCACTGTTTTGCTACATACTTGTACACAGCTTTCTTAGATACCATACACCAACAGCTCTCTTATATACTCATGCAGCTCCACACACACAAACACTTATATATATATATATATATATGTACACTCATCCATCGTATACATTACCACATCTTGAAATTCCTTCCAGGAATGTGAACTGATCACATGACCTGAAAGTTCAATGGCTAATCAAAACTTTGTTTTGATTGGGACCCTATCCATGCCACCTCACATATCAGGAGTGTCGTTCTTCTTTTCATAAAGAGGTCCAAGGGCTAGTCTTGCAGAAGTTTTTTCAGCTACACAGGATGCGCAACATCCGTGCAAGTCCTGGTGACTTTCTCCCCTGCACTGCACCGATCAGATAGATCAGTGTGGGGCAGGAGAAAGGAGAACAGTTCTTTCAGTATCATGAAGGATGCTGTCAGTGTTTTCCTCCATCAGAATAAGCAGCCTCTAGACTGTAAGAAACACACACATTTTAACATCATTTTGATTGTCTAAAATTTACTGCAGCTAAAATTACATTTGGTTTACAATGCATTTTGCCAGATATGTTGTCACTTGTCAAAGCTAAGAATTTTACATGCTGGCTTTTTTTATGGCACATTTAGCACTGATAAGTTGTCACACTCTTGCTTAATATGTTAACATTCTGTCTGTAAACTGTATATGCATAGCTACCTTTTTGAAGCATATTGAGATTTACTTAAGAACGTGGGGCCCAATAAATACCATCAATGGTGCCCAGTCCAAGAGATGGTGGATCCTATAGGTAAACACCACCTCATCATGCACTAAAACTTACTAAAAAAAAAAAGAAGTGAAGTTCACACATATAGAAAATGGACATTTTGTGAATACATATTACACGTATTGTAAAATAAGATAGAGCTCATATGTAGAGTTTGTTTGATAAACTTTCCTACTACTTTGTCTAAATTAGGAAGCAAATTGGTTGAACATTACTTCTACCTAAAATGGCAGAAAACGCACCTATCTTGGTGATGGACAGGACAGCTAGAGGGGATATGGAGGAGGCTGTTATTTTTTTTTTAATAGGTGTACTTTCACCAATTTGTGATAATTCATTGAAAGTAGATGATCGGTACAATTGCTGCCAATGGCATTTTTTAAAGCTGTATTGTCATGAGTCAAATTTGATCATGTTAGGTTCTTGCATAGGTCCTATAGCATTGATAAGTTTCCACCCTCTTTCCTACATACACACATCTCTCCTGCATACACACAACTCTACTAATATCACACACGCAATTTTCCGAAATACACACACAACTCTCCTCCATACACAAACACAGTTCTAACACATATAGCTTTTCTACAGCTTTGAAGTATGCACTCACACCTCTGTTACATACACGCACTGTTTTGCTACATACTTGTACACAGCTTTCTTAGATACCATACACCAACAGCTCTCTTATATACTCATGCAGCTCCACACACACAAACACTTATATATATATATATATATGTACACTCATCCATCGTATACATTACCACATCTTGAAATTCCTTCCAGGAATGTGACTGATCACATGACCTGAAAGGTTCAATGGCTAATCAACAACTTTGTTTGATTGGGACCCTATCCATGCCACCTCACATATCAGGAGTGTCGTTCTTCTTTTCATAAAGAGGTCCAAGGGCTAGTCTTGCAGAAGTTTTTTCAGCTACACAGGATGCGCAACATCCGTGCAAGTCCTGGTGACTTTCTCCCCTGCACTGCACCGATCAGATAGATCAGTGTGGGGCAGGAGAAAGGAGAACAGTTCTTTCAGTGATCATGAAGGATGCTGTCAGTGTTTTCCTCCATCAGAATAAGCAGCCTCTAGACTGTAAGAAACACACACATTTTAACATCATTTTGATTGTCTAAAATTTACTGCAGCTAAAAATTACATTTGGTTTACAATGCATTTTGCCAGATATGTTGTCACTTGTCAAAGCTAAGAATTTTACATGCTGGCTTTTTTTATGGCACATTTAGCACTGATAAGTTGTCACACTCTTGCTTAATATGTTAACATTCTGTCTGTAAACTGTATATGCATAGCTACCTTTTTGAAGCAATATTGAGATTTACTTAAGAACGTGGGGCCCAATAAATACCATCAATGGTGCCCAGTCCAAGAGATGGTGGATCCTATAGGTAAACACCACCTCATCATGCACTAAAACTTACTAAAAAAAAAAAAGATGTGAAGTTCACACATATAGAAAATGGACATTTTGTGAATACATATTACACGTATTGTAAAATAGATAGAGCTCATATGTAGAGTTTGTTTGATAAACTTTCCTACTACTTTGTCTAAATTAGAAGCAAATTGGTTGAACATTACTTCTACCTAAAATGGCAGAAAACGCACCTATCTTGGTGATGGACAGGACAGCTAGAGGGGATATGGAGGAGGCTGTTATTTTTTTTTTAATAGGTGTACTTTCACCAATTTACTGATAATTAATTGAAAGTAGATGATCGGTACAATTGCTGCCAATGCATTTTTTAAAGCTGTATTGTCATGAGTCAAATTTGATCATGTTAGGTTCTTGCATAGGTCCTATAGCATTGATAAGTTTCCACCCTCTTTCCTACATACACACATCTCTCCTGCATACACACAACTCTACTACTATCACACACGCAATTTTCCGAAATACACACACAACTCTCCTCCATACACAAACACAGTTCTAACACATATAGCTTTTCTACAGCTTTGAAGTATGCACTCACACCTCTGTTACATACACGCACTGTTTTGCTACATACTTGTACACAGCTTTCTTACATACACCAACAGCTCTCTTATATACTCATGCAGCTCCACACACACAAACACTTATATATATATATATATATATATATATGTACACTCATCCATCGTATACATTACCACATCTTGAAATTCCTTCCAGGAATGTGACTGATCACATGACCTGAAAGGTTCAATGGCTAATCAACAACTTTGTTTGATTGGGACCCTATCCATGCCACCTCACATATCAGGAGTGTCGTTCTTCTTTTCATAAAGAGGTCCAAGGGCTAGTCTTGCAGAAGTTTTTTCAGCTACACAGGATGCGCAACATCCGTGCAAGTCCTGGTGACTTTCTCCCCTGCACTGCACCGATCAGATAGATCAGTGTGGGGCAGGAGAAAGGAGAACAGTTCTTTCAGTGATCATGAAGGATGCTGTCAGTGTTTTCCTCCATCAGAATAAGCAGCCTCTAAACTGTAAGAAACACACACATTTTAACATCATTTTGATTGTCTAAAATTTACTGCAGCTAAAAATTACATTTGGTTTACAATGCATTTTGCCAGATATGTTGTCACTTGTCAAAGCTAAGAATTTTACATGCTGGCTTTTTTTATGGCACATTTAGCACTGATAAGTTGTCACACTCTTGCTTAATATGTTAACATTCTGTCTGTAAACTGTATATGCATAGCTACCTTTTTGAAGCAATATTGAGATTTACTTAAGAACGTGGGGCCCAATAAATACCATCAATGGTGCCCAGTCCAAGAGATGGTGGATCCTATAGGTAAACACCACCTCATCATGCACTAAAACTTACTAAAAAAAAAAAAGATGTGAAGTTCACACATATAGAAAATGGACATTTTGTGAATACATATTACACGTATTGTAAAATAGATAGAGCTCATATGTAGAGTTTGTTTGATAAACTTTCCTACTACTTTGTCTAAATTAGAAGCAAATTGGTTGAACATTACTTCTACCTAAAATGGCAGAAAACGCACCTATCTTGGTGATGGACAGGACAGCTAGAGGGGATATGGAGGAGGCTGTTATTTTTTTTTTAATAGGTGTACTTTCACCAATTTGCTGATAATTCATTGAAAGTAGATGATCGGTACAATTGCTGCCAATGCATTTTTTAAAGCTGTATTGTCATGAGTCAAATTTGATCATGTTAGGTTCTTGCATAGGTCCTATAGCATTGATAAGTTTCCACCCTCTTTCCTACATACACACATCTCTCCTGCATACACACAACTCTACTACTATCACACACGCAATTTTCCGAAATACACACACAACTCTCCTCCATACACAAACACAGTTCTAACACATATAGCTTTTCTACAGCTTTGAAGTATGCACTCACACCTCTGTTACATACACGCACTGTTTTGCTACATACTTGTACACAGCTTTCTTAGATACCATACACCAACAGCTCTCTTATATACTCATGCAGCTCCACACACACAAACACTTATATATATATATATATATGTACACTCATCCATCGTATACATTACCACATCTTGAAATTCCTTCCAGGAATGTGACTGATCACATGACCTGAAAGGTTCAATGGCTAATCAACAACTTTGTTTGATTGGGACCCTATCCATGCCACCTCACATATCAGGAGTGTCGTTCTTCTTTTCATAAAGAGGTCCAAGGGCTAGTCTTGCAGAAGTTTTTTCAGCTACACAGGATGCGCAACATCCGTGCAAGTCCTGGTGACTTTCTCCCCTGCACTGCACCGATCAGATAGATCAGTGTGGGGCAGGAGAAAGGAGAACAGTTCTTTCAGTGATCATGAAGGATGCTGTCAGTGTTTTCCTCCATCAGAATAAGCAGCCTCTAGACTGTAAGAAACACACACATTTTAACATCATTTTGATTGTCTAAAATTTACTGCAGCTAAAAATTACATTTGGTTTACAATGCATTTTGCCAGATATGTTGTCACTTGTCAAAGCTAAGAATTTTACATGCTGGCTTTTTTTATGGCACATTTAGCACTGATAAGTTGTCACACTCTTGCTTAATATGTTAACATTCTGTCTGTAAACTGTATATGCATAGCTACCTTTTTGAAGCAATATTGAGATTTACTTAAGAACGTGGGGCCCAATAAATACCATCAATGGTGCCCAGTCCAAGAGATGGTGGATCCTATAGGTAAACACCACCTCATCATGCACTAAAACTTACTAAAAAAAAAAAAGATGTGAAGTTCACACATATAGAAAATGGACATTTTGTGAATACATATTACACGTATTGTAAAATAGATAGAGCTCATATGTAGAGTTTGTTTGATAAACTTTCCTACTACTTTGTCTAAATTAGAAGCAAATTGGTTGAACATTACTTCTACCTAAAATGGCAGAAAACGCACCTATCTTGGTGATGGACAGGACAGCTAGAGGGGATATGGAGGAGGCTGTTATTTTTTTTTTAATAGGTGTACTTTCACCAATTTACTGATAATTAATTGAAAGTAGATGATCGGTACAATTGCTGCCAATGCATTTTTTAAAGCTGTATTGTCATGAGTCAAATTTGATCATGTTAGGTTCTTGCATAGGTCCTATAGCATTGATAAGTTTCCACCCTCTTTCCTACATACACACATCTCTCCTGCATACACACAACTCTACTACTATCACACACGCAATTTTCCGAAATACACACACAACTCTCCTCCATACACAAACACAGTTCTAACACATATAGCTTTTCTACAGCTTTGAAGTATGCACTCACACCTCTGTTACATACACGCACTGTTTTGCTACATACTTGTACACAGCTTTCTTACATACACCAACAGCTCTCTTATATACTCATGCAGCTCCACACACACAAACACTTATATATATATATATATATATATATATATATGTACACTCATCCATCGTATACATTACCACATCTTGAAATTCCTTCCAGGAATGTGACTGATCACATGACCTGAAAGGTTCAATGGCTAATCAACAACTTTGTTTGATTGGGACCCTATCCATGCCACCTCACATATCAGGAGTGTCGTTCTTCTTTTCATAAAGAGGTCCAAGGGCTAGTCTTGCAGAAGTTTTTTCAGCTACACAGGATGCGCAACATCCGTGCAAGTCCTGGTGACTTTCTCCCCTGCACTGCACCGATCAGATAGATCAGTGTGGGGCAGGAGAAAGGAGAACAGTTCTTTCAGTGATCATGAAGGATGCTGTCAGTGTTTTCCTCCATCAGAATAAGCAGCCTCTAGACTGTAAGAAACACACACATTTTAACATCATTTTGATTGTCTAAAATTTACTGCAGCTAAAAATTACATTTGGTTTACAATGCATTTTGCCAGATATGTTGTCACTTGTCAAAGCTAAGAATTTTACATGCTGGGTTTTTTTATGGCACATTTAGCACTGATAAGTTGTCACACTCTTGCTTAATATGTTAACATTCTGTCTGTAAACTGTATATGCATAGCTACCTTTTTGAAGCAATATTGAGATTTACTTAAGAACGTGGGGCCCAATAAATACCATCAATGGTGCCCAGTCCAAGAGATGGTGGATCCTATAGGTAAACACCACCTCATCATGCACTAAAACTTACTAAAAAAAAAAAAAGATGTGAAGTTCACACATATAGAAAATGGACATTTTGTGAATACATATTACACGTATTGTAAAATAGATAGAGCTCATATGTAGAGTTTGTTTGATAAACTTTCCTACTACTTTGTCTAAATTAGAAGCAAATTGGTTGAACATTACTTCTACCTAAAATGGCAGAAAACGCACCTATCTTGGTGATGGACAGGACAGCTAGAGGGGATATGGAGGAGGCTGTTATTTTTTTTTTAATAGGTGTACTTTCACCAATTTGCTGATAATTCATTGAAAGTAGATGATCGGTACAATTGCTGCCAATGCATTTTTTAAAGCTGTATTGTCATGAGTCAAATTTGATCATGTTAGGTTCTTGCATAGGTCCTATAGCATTGATAAGTTTCCACCCTCTTTCCTACATACACACATCTCTCCTGCATACACACAACTCTACTACTATCACACACGCAATTTTCCGAAATACACACACAACTCTCCTCCATACACAAACACAGTTCTAACACATATAGCTTTTCTACAGCTTTGAAGTATGCACTCACACCTCTGTTACATACACGCACTGTTTTGCTACATACTTGTACACAGCTTTCTTACATACACCAACAGCTCTCTTATATACTCATGCAGCTCCACACACACAAACACTTATATATATATATATATATATATATATATATATATATATATGTACACTCATCCATCGTATACATTACCACATCTTGAAATTCCTTCCAGGAATGTGACTGATCACATGACCTGAAAGGTTCAATGGCTAATCAACAACTTTGTTTGATTGGGACCCTATCCATGCCACCTCACATATCAGGAGTGTCGTTCTTCTTTTCATAAAGAGGTCCAAGGGCTAGTCTTGCAGAAGTTTTTTCAGCTACACAGGATGCGCAACATCCGTGCAAGTCCTGGTGACTTTCTCCCCTGCACTGCACCGATCAGATAGATCAGTGTGGGGCAGGAGAAAGGAGAACAGTTCTTTCAGTGATCATGAAGGATGCTGTCAGTGTTTTCCTCCATCAGAATAAGCAGCCTCTAAACTGTAAGAAACACACACATTTTAACATCATTTTGATTGTCTAAAATTTACTGCAGCTAAAAATTACATTTGGTTTACAATGCATTTTGCCAGATATGTTGTCACTTGTCAAAGCTAAGAATTTTACATGCTGGCTTTTTTTATGGCACATTTAGCACTGATAAGTTGTCACACTCTTGCTTAATATGTTAACATTCTGTCTGTAAACTGTATATGCATAGCTACCTTTTTGAAGCAATATTGAGATTTACTTAAGAACGTGGGGCCCAATAAATACCATCAATGGTGCCCAGTCCAAGAGATGGTGGATCCTATAGGTAAACACCACCTCATCATGCACTAAAACTTACTAAAAAAAAAAAAGATGTGAAGTTCACACATATAGAAAATGGACATTTTGTGAATACATATTACACGTATTGTAAAATAGATAGAGCTCATATGTAGAGTTTGTTTGATAAACTTTCCTACTACTTTGTCTAAATTAGAAGCAAATTGGTTGAACATTACTTCTACCTAAAATGGCAGAAAACGCACCTATCTTGGTGATGGACAGGACAGCTAGAGGGGATATGGAGGAGGCTGTTATTTTTTTTTTAATAGGTGTACTTTCACCAATTTGCTGATAATTCATTGAAAGTAGATGATCGGTACAATTGCTGCCAATGCATTTTTTAAAGCTGTATTGTCATGAGTCAAATTTGATCATGTTAGGTTCTTGCATAGGTCCTATAGCATTGATAAGTTTCCACCCTCTTTCCTACATACACACATCTCTCCTGCATACACACAACTCTACTACTATCACACACGCAATTTTCCGAAATACACACACAACTCTCCTCCATACACAAACACAGTTCTAACACATATAGCTTTTCTACAGCTTTGAAGTATGCACTCACACCTCTGTTACATACACGCACTGTTTTGCTACATACTTGTACACAGCTTTCTTAGATACCATACACCAACAGCTCTCTTATATACTCATGCAGCTCCACACACACAAACACTTATATATATATATATATATGTACACTCATCCATCGTATACATTACCACATCTTGAAATTCCTTCCAGGAATGTGACTGATCACATGACCTGAAAGGTTCAATGGCTAATCAACAACTTTGTTTGATTGGGACCCTATCCATGCCACCTCACATATCAGGAGTGTCGTTCTTCTTTTCATAAAGAGGTCCAAGGGCTAGTCTTGCAGAAGTTTTTTCAGCTACACAGGATGCGCAACATCCGTGCAAGTCCTGGTGACTTTCTCCCCTGCACTGCACCGATCAGATAGATCAGTGTGGGGCAGGAGAAAGGAGAACAGTTCTTTCAGTGATCATGAAGGATGCTGTCAGTGTTTTCCTCCATCAGAATAAGCAGCCTCTAGACTGTAAGAAACACACACATTTTAACATCATTTTGATTGTCTAAAATTTACTGCAGCTAAAAATTACATTTGGTTTACAATGCATTTTGCCAGATATGTTGTCACTTGTCAAAGCTAAGAATTTTACATGCTGGCTTTTTTTATGGCACATTTAGCACTGATAAGTTGTCACACTCTTGCTTAATATGTTAACATTCTGTCTGTAAACTGTATATGCATAGCTACCTTTTTGAAGCAATATTGAGATTTACTTAAGAACGTGGGGCCCAATAAATACCATCAATGGTGCCCAGTCCAAGAGATGGTGGATCCTATAGGTAAACACCACCTCATCATGCACTAAAACTTACTAAAAAAAAAAAAGATGTGAAGTTCACACATATAGAAAATGGACATTTTGTGAATACATATTACACGTATTGTAAAATAGATAGAGCTCATATGTAGAGTTTGTTTGATAAACTTTCCTACTACTTTGTCTAAATTAGAAGCAAATTGGTTGAACATTACTTCTACCTAAAATGGCAGAAAACGCACCTATCTTGGTGATGGACAGGACAGCTAGAGGGGATATGGAGGAGGCTGTTATTTTTTTTTTAATAGGTGTACTTTCACCAATTTACTGATAATTAATTGAAAGTAGATGATCGGTACAATTGCTGCCAATGCATTTTTTAAAGCTGTATTGTCATGAGTCAAATTTGATCATGTTAGGTTCTTGCATAGGTCCTATAGCATTGATAAGTTTCCACCCTCTTTCCTACATACACACATCTCTCCTGCATACACACAACTCTACTACTATCACACACGCAATTTTCCGAAATACACACACAACTCTCCTCCATACACAAACACAGTTCTAACACATATAGCTTTTCTACAGCTTTGAAGTATGCACTCACACCTCTGTTACATACACGCACTGTTTTGCTACATACTTGTACACAGCTTTCTTACATACACCAACAGCTCTCTTATATACTCATGCAGCTCCACACACACAAACACTTATATATATATATATATATATATATATATATATGTACACTCATCCATCGTATACATTACCACATCTTGAAATTCCTTCCAGGAATGTGACTGATCACATGACCTGAAAGGTTCAATGGCTAATCAACAACTTTGTTTGATTGGGACCCTATCCATGCCACCTCACATATCAGGAGTGTCGTTCTTCTTTTCATAAAGAGGTCCAAGGGCTAGTCTTGCAGAAGTTTTTTCAGCTACACAGGATGCGCAACATCCGTGCAAGTCCTGGTGACTTTCTCCCCTGCACTGCACCGATCAGATAGATCAGTGTGGGGCAGGAGAAAGGAGAACAGTTCTTTCAGTGATCATGAAGGATGCTGTCAGTGTTTTCCTCCATCAGAATAAGCAGCCTCTAGACTGTAAGAAACACACACATTTTAACATCATTTTGATTGTCTAAAATTTACTGCAGCTAAAAATTACATTTGGTTTACAATGCATTTTGCCAGATATGTTGTCACTTGTCAAAGCTAAGAATTTTACATGCTGGGTTTTTTTATGGCACATTTAGCACTGATAAGTTGTCACACTCTTGCTTAATATGTTAACATTCTGTCTGTAAACTGTATATGCATAGCTACCTTTTTGAAGCAATATTGAGATTTACTTAAGAACGTGGGGCCCAATAAATACCATCAATGGTGCCCAGTCCAAGAGATGGTGGATCCTATAGGTAAACACCACCTCATCATGCACTAAAACTTACTAAAAAAAAAAAAAGATGTGAAGTTCACACATATAGAAAATGGACATTTTGTGAATACATATTACACGTATTGTAAAATAGATAGAGCTCATATGTAGAGTTTGTTTGATAAACTTTCCTACTACTTTGTCTAAATTAGAAGCAAATTGGTTGAACATTACTTCTACCTAAAATGGCAGAAAACGCACCTATCTTGGTGATGGACAGGACAGCTAGAGGGGATATGGAGGAGGCTGTTATTTTTTTTTTAATAGGTGTACTTTCACCAATTTGCTGATAATTCATTGAAAGTAGATGATCGGTACAATTGCTGCCAATGCATTTTTTAAAGCTGTATTGTCATGAGTCAAATTTGATCATGTTAGGTTCTTGCATAGGTCCTATAGCATTGATAAGTTTCCACCCTCTTTCCTACATACACACATCTCTCCTGCATACACACAACTCTACTACTATCACACACGCAATTTTCCGAAATACACACACAACTCTCCTCCATACACAAACACAGTTCTAACACATATAGCTTTTCTACAGCTTTGAAGTATGCACTCACACCTCTGTTACATACACGCACTGTTTTGCTACATACTTGTACACAGCTTTCTTACATACACCAACAGCTCTCTTATATACTCATGCAGCTCCACACACACAAACACTTATATATATATATATATATATATATATATATATATATATATGTACACTCATCCATCGTATACATTACCACATCTTGAAATTCCTTCCAGGAATGTGACTGATCACATGACCTGAAAGGTTCAATGGCTAATCAACAACTTTGTTTGATTGGGACCCTATCCATGCCACCTCACATATCAGGAGTGTCGTTCTTCTTTTCATAAAGAGGTCCAAGGGCTAGTCTTGCAGAAGTTTTTTCAGCTACACAGGATGCGCAACATCCGTGCAAGTCCTGGTGACTTTCTCCCCTGCACTGCACCGATCAGATAGATCAGTGTGGGGCAGGAGAAAGGAGAACAGTTCTTTCAGTGATCATGAAGGATGCTGTCAGTGTTTTCCTCCATCAGAATAAGCAGCCTCTAGACTGTAAGAAACACACACATTTTAACATCATTTTGATTGTCTAAAATTTACTGCAGCTAAAAATTACATTTGGTTTACAATGCATTTTGCCAGATATGTTGTCACTTGTCAAAGCTAAGAATTTTACATGCTGGCTTTTTTTATGGCACATTTAGCACTGATAAGTTGTCACACTCTTGCTTAATATGTTAACATTCTGTCTGTAAACTGTATATGCATAGCTACCTTTTTGAAGCAATATTGAGATTTACTTAAGAACGTGGGGCCCAATAAATACCATCAATGGTGCCCAGTCCAAGAGATGGTGGATCCTATAGGTAAACACCACCTCATCATGCACTAAAACTTACTAAAAAAAAAAAAAGATGTGAAGTTCACACATATAGAAAATGGACATTTTGTGAATACATATTACACGTATTGTAAAATAGATAGAGCTCATATGTAGAGTTTGTTTGATAAACTTTCCTACTACTTTGTCTAAATTAGAAGCAAATTGGTTGAACATTACTTCTACCTAAAATGGCAGAAAACGCACCTATCTTGGTGATGGACAGGACAGCTAGAGGGGATATGGAGGAGGCTGTTATTTTTTTTTTAATAGGTGTACTTTCACCAATTTGCTGATAATTCATTGAAAGTAGATGATCGGTACAATTGCTGCCAATGCATTTTTTAAAGCTGTATTGTCATGAGTCAAATTTGATCATGTTAGGTTCTTGCATAGGTCCTATAGCATTGATAAGTTTCCACCCTCTTTCCTACATACACACATCTCTCCTGCATACACACAACTCTACTACTATCACACACGCAATTTTCCGAAATACACACACAACTCTCCTCCATACACAAACACAGTTCTAACACATATAGCTTTTCTACAGCTTTGAAGTATGCACTCACACCTCTGTTACATACACGCACTGTTTTGCTACATACTTGTACACAGCTTTCTTACATACACCAACAGCTCTCTTATATACTCATGCAGCTCCACACACACAAACACTTATATATATATATATATATATATATATATATATGTACACTCATCCATCGTATACATTACCACATCTTGAAATTCCTTCCAGGAATGTGACTGATCACATGACCTGAAAGGTTCAATGGCTAATCAACAACTTTGTTTGATTGGGACCCTATCCATGCCACCTCACATATCAGGAGTGTCGTTCTTCTTTTCATAAAGAGGTCCAAGGGCTAGTCTTGCAGAAGTTTTTTCAGCTACACAGGATGCGCAACATCCGTGCAAGTCCTGGTGACTTTCTCCCCTGCACTGCACCGATCAGATAGATCAGTGTGGGGCAGGAGAAAGGAGAACAGTTCTTTCAGTGATCATGAAGGATGCTGTCAGTGTTTTCCTCCATCAGAATAAGCAGCCTCTAGACTGTAAGAAACACACACATTTTAACATCATTTTGATTGTCTAAAATTTACTGCAGCTAAAAATTACATTTGGTTTACAATGCATTTTGCCAGATATGTTGTCACTTGTCAAAGCTAAGAATTTTACATGCTGGCTTTTTTTATGGCACATTTAGCACTGATAAGTTGTCACACTCTTGCTTAATATGTTAACATTCTGTCTGTAAACTGTATATGCATAGCTACCTTTTTGAAGCAATATTGAGATTTACTTAAGAACGTGGGGCCCAATAAATACCATCAATGGTGCCCAGTCCAAGAGATGGTGGATCCTATAGGTAAACACCACCTCATCATGCACTAAAACTTACTAAAAAAAAAAAAAGATGTGAAGTTCACACATATAGAAAATGGACATTTTGTGAATACATATTACACGTATTGTAAAATAGATAGAGCTCATATGTAGAGTTTGTTTGATAAACTTTCCTACTACTTTGTCTAAATTAGAAGCAAATTGGTTGAACATTACTTCTACCTAAAATGGCAGAAAACGCACCTATCTTGGTGATGGACAGGACAGCTAGAGGGGATATGGAGGAGGCTGTTATTTTTTTTTTAATAGGTGTACTTTCACCAATTTGCTGATAATTCATTGAAAGTAGATGATCGGTACAATTGCTGCCAATGCATTTTTTAAAGCTGTATTGTCATGAGTCAAATTTGATCATGTTAGGTTCTTGCATAGGTCCTATAGCATTGATAAGTTTCCACCCTCTTTCCTACATACACACATCTCTCCTGCATACACACAACTCTACTACTATCACACACGCAATTTTCCGAAATACACACACAACTCTCCTCCATACACAAACACAGTTCTAACACATATAGCTTTTCTACAGCTTTGAAGTATGCACTCACACCTCTGTTACATACACGCACTGTTTTGCTACATACTTGTACACAGCTTTCTTAGATACCATACACCAACAGCTCTCTTATATACTCATGCAGCTCCACACACACAAACACTTATATATATATATATATATGTACACTCATCCATCGTATACATTACCACATCTTGAAATTCCTTCCAGGAATGTGACTGATCACATGACCTGAAAGGTTCAATGGCTAATCAACAACTTTGTTTGATTGGGACCCTATCCATGCCACCTCACATATCAGGAGTGTCGTTCTTCTTTTCATAAAGAGGTCCAAGGGCTAGTCTTGCAGAAGTTTTTTCAGCTACACAGGATGCGCAACATCCGTGCAAGTCCTGGTGACTTTCTCCCCTGCACTGCACCGATCAGATAGATCAGTGTGGGGCAGGAGAAAGGAGAACAGTTCTTTCAGTGATCATGAAGGATGCTGTCAGTGTTTTCCTCCATCAGAATAAGCAGCCTCTAGACTGTAAGAAACACACACATTTTAACATCATTTTGATTGTCTAAAATTTACTGCAGCTAAAAATTACATTTGGTTTACAATGCATTTTGCCAGATATGTTGTCACTTGTCAAAGCTAAGAATTTTACATGCTGGCTTTTTTTATGGCACATTTAGCACTGATAAGTTGTCACACTCTTGCTTAATATGTTAACATTCTGTCTGTAAACTGTATATGCATAGCTACCTTTTTGAAGCAATATTGAGATTTACTTAAGAACGTGGGGCCCAATAAATACCATCAATGGTGCCCAGTCCAAGAGATGGTGGATCCTATAGGTAAACACCACCTCATCATGCACTAAAACTTACTAAAAAAAAAAAAGATGTGAAGTTCACACATATAGAAAATGGACATTTTGTGAATACATATTACACGTATTGTAAAATAGATAGAGCTCATATGTAGAGTTTGTTTGATAAACTTTCCTACTACTTTGTCTAAATTAAAAGCAAATTGGTTGAACATTACTTCTACCTAAAATGGCAGAAAACGCACCTATCTTGGTGATGGACAGGACAGCTAGAGGGGATATGGAGGAGGCTGTTATTTTTTTTTTAATAGGTGTACTTTCACCAATTTACTGATAATTAATTGAAAGTAGATGATCGGTACAATTGCTGCCAATGCATTTTTTAAAGCTGTATTGTCATGAGTCAAATTTGATCATGTTAGGTTCTTGCATAGGTCCTATAGCATTGATAAGTTTCCACCCTCTTTCCTACATACACACATCTCTCCTGCATACACACAACTCTACTACTATCACACACGCAATTTTCCGAAATACACACACAACTCTCCTCCATACACAAACACAGTTCTAACACATATAGCTTTTCTACAGCTTTGAAGTATGCACTCACACCTCTGTTACATACACGCACTGTTTTGCTACATACTTGTACACAGCTTTCTTACATACACCAACAGCTCTCTTATATACTCATGCAGCTCCACACACACAAACACTTATATATATATATATATATATATGTACACTCATCCATCGTATACATTACCACATCTTGAAATTCCTTCCAGGAATGTGACTGATCACATGACCTGAAAGGTTCAATGGCTAATCAACAACTTTGTTTGATTGGGACCCTATCCATGCCACCTCACATATCAGGAGTGTCGTTCTTCTTTTCATAAAGAGGTCCAAGGGCTAGTCTTGCAGAAGTTTTTTCAGCTACACAGGATGCGCAACATCCGTGCAAGTCCTGGTGACTTTCTCCCCTGCACTGCACCGATCAGATAGATCAGTGTGGGGCAGGAGAAAGGAGAACAGTTCTTTCAGTGATCATGAAGGATGCTGTCAGTGTTTTCCTCCATCAGAATAAGCAGCCTCTAGACTGTAAGAAACACACACATTTTAACATCATTTTGATTGTCTAAAATTTACTGCAGCTAAAAATTACATTTGGTTTACAATGCATTTTGCCAGATATGTTGTCACTTGTCAAAGCTAAGAATTTTACATGCTGGGTTTTTTTATGGCACATTTAGCACTGATAAGTTGTCACACTCTTGCTTAATATGTTAACATTCTGTCTGTAAACTGTATATGCATAGCTACCTTTTTGAAGCAATATTGAGATTTACTTAAGAACGTGGGGCCCAATAAATACCATCAATGGTGCCCAGTCCAAGAGATGGTGGATCCTATAGGTAAACACCACCTCATCATGCACTAAAACTTACTAAAAAAAAAAAAGATGTGAAGTTCACACATATAGAAAATGGACATTTTGTGAATACATATTACACGTATTGTAAAATAGATAGAGCTCATATGTAGAGTTTGTTTGATAAACTTTCCTACTACTTTGTCTAAATTAGAAGCAAATTGGTTGAACATTACTTCTACCTAAAATGGCAGAAAACGCACCTATCTTGGTGATGGACAGGACAGCTAGAGGGGATATGGAGGAGGCTGTTATTTTTTTTTTAATAGGTGTACTTTCACCAATTTGCTGATAATTCATTGAAAGTAGATGATCGGTACAATTGCTGCCAATGCATTTTTTAAAGCTGTATTGTCATGAGTCAAATTTGATCATGTTAGGTTCTTGCATAGGTCCTATAGCATTGATAAGTTTCCACCCTCTTTCCTACATACACACATCTCTCCTGCATACACACAACTCTACTACTATCACACACGCAATTTTCCGAAATACACACACAACTCTCCTCCATACACAAACACAGTTCTAACACATATAGCTTTTCTACAGCTTTGAAGTATGCACTCACACCTCTGTTACATACACGCACTGTTTTGCTACATACTTGTACACAGCTTTCTTAGATACCATACACCAACAGCTCTCTTATATACTCATGCAGCTCCACACACACAAACACTTATATATATATATATATATATGTACACTCATCCATCGTATACATTACCACATCTTGAAATTCCTTCCAGGAATGTGACTGATCACATGACCTGAAAGGTTCAATGGCTAATCAACAACTTTGTTTGATTGGGACCCTATCCATGCCACCTCACATATCAGGAGTGTCGTTCTTCTTTTCATAAAGAGGTCCAAGGGCTAGTCTTGCAGAAGTTTTTTCAGCTACACAGGATGCGCAACATCCGTGCAAGTCCTGGTGACTTTCTCCCCTGCACTGCACCGATCAGATAGATCAGTGTGGGGCAGGAGAAAGGAGAACAGTTCTTTCAGTGATCATGAAGGATGCTGTCAGTGTTTTCCTCCATCAGAATAAGCAGCCTCTAGACTGTAAGAAACACACACATTTTAACATCATTTTGATTGTCTAAAATTTACTGCAGCTAAAAATTACATTTGGTTTACAATGCATTTTGCCAGATATGTTGTCACTTGTCAAAGCTAAGAATTTTACATGCTGGCTTTTTTTATGGCACATTTAGCACTGATAAGTTGTCACACTCTTGCTTAATATGTTAACATTCTGTCTGTAAACTGTATATGCATAGCTACCTTTTTGAAGCAATATTGAGATTTACTTAAGAACGTGGGGCCCAATAAATACCATCAATGGTGCCCAGTCCAAGAGATGGTGGATCCTATAGGTAAACACCACCTCATCATGCACTAAAACTTACTAAAAAAAAAAAAGATGTGAAGTTCACACATATAGAAAATGGACATTTTGTGAATACATATTACACGTATTGTAAAATAGATAGAGCTCATATGTAGAGTTTGTTTGATAAACTTTCCTACTACTTTGTCTAAATTAGAAGCAAATTGGTTGAACATTACTTCTACCTAAAATGGCAGAAAACGCACCTATCTTGGTGATGGACAGGACAGCTAGAGGGGATATGGAGGAGGCTGTTATTTTTTTTTTAATAGGTGTACTTTCACCAATTTACTGATAATTAATTGAAAGTAGATGATCGGTACAATTGCTGCCAATGCATTTTTTAAAGCTGTATTGTCATGAGTCAAATTTGATCATGTTAGGTTCTTGCATAGGTCCTATAGCATTGATAAGTTTCCACCCTCTTTCCTACATACACACATCTCTCCTGCATACACACAACTCTACTACTATCACACACGCAATTTTCCGAAATACACACACAACTCTCCTCCATACACAAACACAGTTCTAACACATATAGCTTTTCTACAGCTTTGAAGTATGCACTCACACCTCTGTTACATACACGCACTGTTTTGCTACATACTTGTACACAGCTTTCTTACATACACCAACAGCTCTCTTATATACTCATGCAGCTCCACACACACAAACACTTATATATATATATATATATATATATATATATGTACACTCATCCATCGTATACATTACCACATCTTGAAATTCCTTCCAGGAATGTGACTGATCACATGACCTGAAAGGTTCAATGGCTAATCAACAACTTTGTTTGATTGGGACCCTATCCATGCCACCTCACATATCAGGAGTGTCGTTCTTCTTTTCATAAAGAGGTCCAAGGGCTAGTCTTGCAGAAGTTTTTTCAGCTACACAGGATGCGCAACATCCGTGCAAGTCCTGGTGACTTTCTCCCCTGCACTGCACCGATCAGATAGATCAGTGTGGGGCAGGAGAAAGGAGAACAGTTCTTTCAGTGATCATGAAGGATGCTGTCAGTGTTTTCCTCCATCAGAATAAGCAGCCTCTAGACTGTAAGAAACACACACATTTTAACATCATTTTGATTGTCTAAAATTTACTGCAGCTAAAAATTACATTTGGTTTACAATGCATTTTGCCAGATATGTTGTCACTTGTCAAAGCTAAGAATTTTACATGCTGGGTTTTTTTATGGCACATTTAGCACTGATAAGTTGTCACACTCTTGCTTAATATGTTAACATTCTGTCTGTAAACTGTATATGCATAGCTACCTTTTTGAAGCAATATTGAGATTTACTTAAGAACGTGGGGCCCAATAAATACCATCAATGGTGCCCAGTCCAAGAGATGGTGGATCCTATAGGTAAACACCACCTCATCATGCACTAAAACTTACTAAAAAAAAAAAAAGATGTGAAGTTCACACATATAGAAAATGGACATTTTGTGAATACATATTACACGTATTGTAAAATAGATAGAGCTCATATGTAGAGTTTGTTTGATAAACTTTCCTACTACTTTGTCTAAATTAGAAGCAAATTGGTTGAACATTACTTCTACCTAAAATGGCAGAAAACGCACCTATCTTGGTGATGGACAGGACAGCTAGAGGGGATATGGAGGAGGCTGTTATTTTTTTTTTAATAGGTGTACTTTCACCAATTTGCTGATAATTCATTGAAAGTAGATGATCGGTACAATTGCTGCCAATGCATTTTTTAAAGCTGTATTGTCATGAGTCAAATTTGATCATGTTAGGTTCTTGCATAGGTCCTATAGCATTGATAAGTTTCCACCCTCTTTCCTACATACACACATCTCTCCTGCATACACACAACTCTACTACTATCACACACGCAATTTTCCGAAATACACACACAACTCTCCTCCATACACAAACACAGTTCTAACACATATAGCTTTTCTACAGCTTTGAAGTATGCACTCACACCTCTGTTACATACACGCACTGTTTTGCTACATACTTGTACACAGCTTTCTTACATACACCAACAGCTCTCTTATATACTCATGCAGCTCCACACACACAAACACTTATATATATATATATATATATATATATATATATATATGTACACTCATCCATCGTATACATTACCACATCTTGAAATTCCTTCCAGGAATGTGACTGATCACATGACCTGAAAGGTTCAATGGCTAATCAACAACTTTGTTTGATTGGGACCCTATCCATGCCACCTCACATATCAGGAGTGTCGTTCTTCTTTTCATAAAGAGGTCCAAGGGCTAGTCTTGCAGAAGTTTTTTCAGCTACACAGGATGCGCAACATCCGTGCAAGTCCTGGTGACTTTCTCCCCTGCACTGCACCGATCAGATAGATCAGTGTGGGGCAGGAGAAAGGAGAACAGTTCTTTCAGTGATCATGAAGGATGCTGTCAGTGTTTTCCTCCATCAGAATAAGCAGCCTCTAGACTGTAAGAAACACACACATTTTAACATCATTTTGATTGTCTAAAATTTACTGCAGCTAAAAATTACATTTGGTTTACAATGCATTTTGCCAGATATGTTGTCACTTGTCAAAGCTAAGAATTTTACATGCTGGCTTTTTTTATGGCACATTTAGCACTGATAAGTTGTCACACTCTTGCTTAATATGTTAACATTCTGTCTGTAAACTGTATATGCATAGCTACCTTTTTGAAGCAATATTGAGATTTACTTAAGAACGTGGGGCCCAATAAATACCATCAATGGTGCCCAGTCCAAGAGATGGTGGATCCTATAGGTAAACACCACCTCATCATGCACTAAAACTTACTAAAAAAAAAAAAGATGTGAAGTTCACACATATAGAAAATGGACATTTTGTGAATACATATTACACGTATTGTAAAATAGATAGAGCTCATATGTAGAGTTTGTTTGATAAACTTTCCTACTACTTTGTCTAAATTAGAAGCAAATTGGTTGAACATTACTTCTACCTAAAATGGCAGAAAACGCACCTATCTTGGTGATGGACAGGACAGCTAGAGGGGATATGGAGGAGGCTGTTATTTTTTTTTTAATAGGTGTACTTTCACCAATTTGCTGATAATTCATTGAAAGTAGATGATCGGTACAATTGCTGCCAATGCATTTTTTAAAGCTGTATTGTCATGAGTCAAATTTGATCATGTTAGGTTCTTGCATAGGTCCTATAGCATTGATAAGTTTCCACCCTCTTTCCTACATACACACATCTCTCCTGCATACACACAACTCTACTACTATCACACACGCAATTTTCCGAAATACACACACAACTCTCCTCCATACACAAACACAGTTCTAACACATATAGCTTTTCTACAGCTTTGAAGTATGCACTCACACCTCTGTTACATACACGCACTGTTTTGCTACATACTTGTACACAGCTTTCTTAGATACCATACACCAACAGCTCTCTTATATACTCATGCAGCTCCACACACACAAACACTTATATATATATATATATATGTACACTCATCCATCGTATACATTACCACATCTTGAAATTCCTTCCAGGAATGTGACTGATCACATGACCTGAAAGGTTCAATGGCTAATCAACAACTTTGTTTGATTGGGACCCTATCCATGCCACCTCACATATCAGGAGTGTCGTTCTTCTTTTCATAAAGAGGTCCAAGGGCTAGTCTTGCAGAAGTTTTTTCAGCTACACAGGATGCGCAACATCCGTGCAAGTCCTGGTGACTTTCTCCCCTGCACTGCACCGATCAGATAGATCAGTGTGGGGCAGGAGAAAGGAGAACAGTTCTTTCAGTGATCATGAAGGATGCTGTCAGTGTTTTCCTCCATCAGAATAAGCAGCCTCTAGACTGTAAGAAACACACACATTTTAACATCATTTTGATTGTCTAAAATTTACTGCAGCTAAAAATTACATTTGGTTTACAATGCATTTTTCCAGATATGTTGTCACTTGTCAAAGCTAAGAATTTTACATGCTGGCTTTTTTTATGGCACATTTAGCACTGATAAGTTGTCACACTCTTGCTTAATATGTTAACATTCTGTCTGTAAACTGTATATGCATAGCTACCTTTTTGAAGCAATATTGAGATTTACTTAAGAACGTGGGGCCCAATAAATACCATCAATGGTGCCCAGTCCAAGAGATGGTGGATCCTATAGGTAAACACCACCTCATCATGCACTAAAACTTACTAAAAAAAAAAAAGATGTGAAGTTCACACATATAGAAAATGGACATTTTGTGAATACATATTACACGTATTGTAAAATAGATAGAGCTCATATGTAGAGTTTGTTTGATAAACTTTCCTACTACTTTGTCTAAATTAGAAGCAAATTGGTTGAACATTACTTCTACCTAAAATGGCAGAAAACGCACCTATCTTGGTGATGGACAGGACAGCTAGAGGGGATATGGAGGAGGCTGTTATTTTTTTTTTAATAGGTGTACTTTCACCAATTTACTGATAATTAATTGAAAGTAGATGATCGGTACAATTGCTGCCAATGCATTTTTTAAAGCTGTATTGTCATGAGTCAAATTTGATCATGTTAGGTTCTTGCATAGGTCCTATAGCATTGATAAGTTTCCACCCTCTTTCCTACATACACACATCTCTCCTGCATACACACAACTCTACTACTATCACACACGCAATTTTCCGAAATACACACACAACTCTCCTCCATACACAAACACAGTTCTAACACATATAGCTTTTCTACAGCTTTGAAGTATGCACTCACACCTCTGTTACATACACGCACTGTTTTGCTACATACTTGTACACAGCTTTCTTACATACACCAACAGCTCTCTTATATACTCATGCAGCTCCACACACACAAACACTTATATATATATATATATATATATATATGTACACTCATCCATCGTATACATTACCACATCTTGAAATTCCTTCCAGGAATGTGACTGATCACATGACCTGAAAGGTTCAATGGCTAATCAACAACTTTGTTTGATTGGGACCCTATCCATGCCACCTCACATATCAGGAGTGTCGTTCTTCTTTTCATAAAGAGGTCCAAGGGCTAGTCTTGCAGAAGTTTTTTCAGCTACACAGGATGCGCAACATCCGTGCAAGTCCTGGTGACTTTCTCCCCTGCACTGCACCGATCAGATAGATCAGTGTGGGGCAGGAGAAAGGAGAACAGTTCTTTCAGTGATCATGAAGGATGCTGTCAGTGTTTTCCTCCATCAGAATAAGCAGCCTCTAGACTGTAAGAAACACACACATTTTAACATCATTTTGATTGTCTAAAATTTACTGCAGCTAAAAATTACATTTGGTTTACAATGCATTTTGCCAGATATGTTGTCACTTGTCAAAGCTAAGAATTTTACATGCTGGCTTTTTTTATGGCACATTTAGCACTGATAAGTTGTCACACTCTTGCTTAATATGTTAACATTCTGTCTGTAAACTGTATATGCATAGCTACCTTTTTGAAGCAATATTGAGATTTACTTAAGAACGTGGGGCCCAATAAATACCATCAATGGTGCCCAGTCCAAGAGATGGTGGATCCTATAGGTAAACACCACCTCATCATGCACTAAAACTTACTAAAAAAAAAAAAGATGTGAAGTTCACACATATAGAAAATGGACATTTTGTGAATACATATTACACGTATTGTAAAATAGATAGAGCTCATATGTAGAGTTTGTTTGATAAACTTTCCTACTACTTTGTCTAAATTAGAAGCAAATTGGTTGAACATTACTTCTACCTAAAATGGCAGAAAACGCACCTATCTTGGTGATGGACAGGACAGCTAGAGGGGATATGGAGGAGGCTGTTATTTTTTTTTTAATAGGTGTACTTTCACCAATTTGCTGATAATTCATTGAAAGTAGATGATCGGTACAATTGCTGCCAATGCATTTTTTAAAGCTGTATTGTCATGAGTCAAATTTGATCAT
Organism: Phyllobates terribilis; assembly: GCF_046119375.1. Classification (NCBI taxonomy): domain Eukaryota; kingdom Metazoa; phylum Chordata; class Amphibia; order Anura; family Dendrobatidae; genus Phyllobates; species Phyllobates terribilis. The sequence continues at coordinate 67,787 of NW_027365749.1, read as the reverse complement.
GTTAGGTTCTTGCATAGGTCCTATAGCATTGATAAGTTTCCACCCTCTTTCCTACATACACACATCTCTCCTGCATACACACAACTCTACTACTATCACACACGCAATTTTCCGAAATACACACACAACTCTCCTCCATACACAAACACAGTTCTAACACATATAGCTTTTCTACAGCTTTGAAGTATGCACTCACACCTCTGTTACATACACGCACTGTTTTGCTACATACTTGTACACAGCTTTCTTAGATACCATACACCAACAGCTCTCTTATATACTCATGCAGCTCCACACACACAAACACTTATATATATATATATATATATATGTACACTCATCCATCGTATACATTACCACATCTTGAAATTCCTTCCAGGAATGTGACTGATCACATGACCTGAAAGGTTCAATGGCTAATCAACAACTTTGTTTGATTGGGACCCTATCCATGCCACCTCACATATCAGGAGTGTCGTTCTTCTTTTCATAAAGAGGTCCAAGGGCTAGTCTTGCAGAAGTTTTTTCAGCTACACAGGATGCGCAACATCCGTGCAAGTCCTGGTGACTTTCTCCCCTGCACTGCACCGATCAGATAGATCAGTGTGGGGCAGGAGAAAGGAGAACAGTTCTTTCAGTGATCATGAAGGATGCTGTCAGTGTTTTCCTCCATCAGAATAAGCAGCCTCTAGACTGTAAGAAACACACACATTTTAACATCATTTTGATTGTCTAAAATTTACTGCAGCTAAAAATTACATTTGGTTTACAATGCATTTTGCCAGATATGTTGTCACTTGTCAAAGCTAAGAATTTTACATGCTGGCTTTTTTTATGGCACATTTAGCACTGATAAGTTGTCACACTCTTGCTTAATATGTTAACATTCTGTCTGTAAACTGTATATGCATAGCTACCTTTTTGAAGCAATATTGAGATTTACTTAAGAACGTGGGGCCCAATAAATACCATCAATGGTGCCCAGTCCAAGAGATGGTGGATCCTATAGGTAAACACCACCTCATCATGCACTAAAACTTACTAAAAAAAAAAAAGATGTGAAGTTCACACATATAGAAAATGGACATTTTGTGAATACATATTACACGTATTGTAAAATAGATAGAGCTCATATGTAGAGTTTGTTTGATAAACTTTCCTACTACTTTGTCTAAATTAGAAGCAAATTGGTTGAACATTACTTCTACCTAAAATGGCAGAAAACGCACCTATCTTGGTGATGGACAGGACAGCTAGAGGGGATATGGAGGAGGCTGTTATTTTTTTTTTAATAGGTGTACTTTCACCAATTTGCTGATAATTCATTGAAAGTAGATGATCGGTACAATTGCTGCCAATGCATTTTTTAAAGCTGTATTGTCATGAGTCAAATTTGATCATGTTAGGTTCTTGCATAGGTCCTATAGCATTGATAAGTTTCCACCCTCTTTCCTACATACACACATCTCTCCTGCATACACACAACTCTACTACTATCACACACGCAATTTTCCGAAATACACACACAACTCTCCTCCATACACAAACACAGTTCTAACACATATAGCTTTTCTACAGCTTTGAAGTATGCACTCACACCTCTGTTACATACACGCACTGTTTTGCTACATACTTGTACACAGCTTTCTTAGATACCATACACCAACAGCTCTCTTATATACTCATGCAGCTCCACACACACAAACACTTATATATATATATATATATATATGTACACTCATCCATCGTATACATTACCACATCTTGAAATTCCTTCCAGGAATGTGACTGATCACATGACCTGAAAGGTTCAATGGCTAATCAACAACTTTGTTTGATTGGGACCCTATCCATGCCACCTCACATATCAGGAGTGTCGTTCTTCTTTTCATAAAGAGGTCCAAGGGCTAGTCTTGCAGAAGTTTTTTCAGCTACACAGGATGCGCAACATCCGTGCAAGTCCTGGTGACTTTCTCCCCTGCACTGCACCGATCAGATAGATCAGTGTGGGGCAGGAGAAAGGAGAACAGTTCTTTCAGTGATCATGAAGGATGCTGTCAGTGTTTTCCTCCATCAGAATAAGCAGCCTCTAGACTGTAAGAAACACACACATTTTAACATCATTTTGATTGTCTAAAATTTACTGCAGCTAAAAATTACATTTGGTTTACAATGCATTTTGCCAGATATGTTGTCACTTGTCAAAGCTAAGAATTTTACATGCTGGCTTTTTTTATGGCACATTTAGCACTGATAAGTTGTCACACTCTTGCTTAATATGTTAACATTCTGTCTGTAAACTGTATATGCATAGCTACCTTTTTGAAGCAATATTGAGATTTACTTAAGAACGTGGGGCCCAATAAATACCATCAATGGTGCCCAGTCCAAGAGATGGTGGATCCTATAGGTAAACACCACCTCATCATGCACTAAAACTTACTAAAAAAAAAAAAAGATGTGAAGTTCACACATATAGAAAATGGACATTTTGTGAATACATATTACACGTATTGTAAAATAGATAGAGCTCATATGTAGAGTTTGTTTGATAAACTTTCCTACTACTTTGTCTAAATTAGAAGCAAATTGGTTGAACATTACTTCTACCTAAAATGGCAGAAAACGCACCTATCTTGGTGATGGACAGGACAGCTAGAGGGGATATGGAGGAGGCTGTTATTTTTTTTTTTATAGGTGTACTTTCACCAATTTACTGATAATTAATTGAAAGTAGATGATCGGTACAATTGCTGCCAATGCATTTTTTAAAGCTGTATTGTCATGAGTCAAATTTGATCATGTTAGGTTCTTGCATAGGTCCTATAGCATTGATAAGTTTCCACCCTCTTTCCTACATACACACATCTCTCCTGCATACACACAACTCTACTACTATCACACACGCAATTTTCCGAAATACACACACAACTCTCCTCCATACACAAACACAGTTCTAACACATATAGCTTTTCTACAGCTTTGAAGTATGCACTCACACCTCTGTTACATACACGCACTGTTTTGCTACATACTTGTACACAGCTTTCTTACATACACCAACAGCTCTCTTATATACTCATGCAGCTCCACACACACAAACACTTATATATATATATATATATATATATATATATATACACTCATCCATCGTATACATTACCACATCTTGAAATTCCTTCCAGGAATGTGACTGATCACATGACCTGAAAGGTTCAATGGCTAATCAACAACTTTGTTTGATTGGGACCCTATCCATGCCACCTCACATATCAGGAGTGTCGTTCTTCTTTTCATAAAGAGGTCCAAGGGCTAGTCTTGCAGAAGTTTTTTCAGCTACACAGGATGCGCAACATCCGTGCAAGTCCTGGTGACTTTCTCCCCTGCACTGCACCGATCAGATAGATCAGTGTGGGGCAGGAGAAAGGAGAACAGTTCTTTCAGTGATCATGAAGGATGCTGTCAGTGTTTTCCTCCATCAGAATAAGCAGCCTCTAGACTGTAAGAAACACACACATTTTAACATCATTTTGATTGTCTAAAATTTACTGCAGCTAAAAATTACATTTGGTTTACAATGCATTTTGCCAGATATGTTGTCACTTGTCAAAGCTAAGAATTTTACATGCTGGGTTTTTTTATGGCACATTTAGCACTGATAAGTTGTCACACTCTTGCTTAATATGTTAACATTCTGTCTGTAAACTGTATATGCATAGCTACCTTTTTGAAGCAATATTGAGATTTACTTAAGAACGTGGGGCCCAATAAATACCATCAATGGTGCCCAGTCCAAGAGATGGTGGATCCTATAGGTAAACACCACCTCATCATGCACTAAAACTTACTAAAAAAAAAAAAAGATGTGAAGTTCACACATATAGAAAATGGACATTTTGTGAATACATATTACACGTATTGTAAAATAGATAGAGCTCATATGTAGAGTTTGTTTGATAAACTTTCCTACTACTTTGTCTAAATTAGAAGCAAATTGGTTGAACATTACTTCTACCTAAAATGGCAGAAAACGCACCTATCTTGGTGATGGACAGGACAGCTAGAGGGGATATGGAGGAGGCTGTTATTTTTTTTTTAATAGGTGTACTTTCACCAATTTGCTGATAATTCATTGAAAGTAGATGATCGGTACAATTGCTGCCAATGCATTTTTTAAAGCTGTATTGTCATGAGTCAAATTTGATCATGTTAGGTTCTTGCATAGGTCCTATAGCATTGATAAGTTTCCACCCTCTTTCCTACATACACACATCTCTCCTGCATACACACAACTCTACTACTATCACACACGCAATTTTCCGAAATACACACACAACTCTCCTCCATACACAAACACAGTTCTAACACATATAGCTTTTCTACAGCTTTGAAGTATGCACTCACACCTCTGTTACATACACGCACTGTTTTGCTACATACTTGTACACAGCTTTCTTACATACACCAACAGCTCTCTTATATACTCATGCAGCTCCACACACACAAACACTTATATATATATATATATATGTACACTCATCCATCGTATACATTACCACATCTTGAAATTCCTTCCAGGAATGTGACTGATCACATGACCTGAAAGGTTCAATGGCTAATCAACAACTTTGTTTGATTGGGACCCTATCCATGCCACCTCACATATCAGGAGTGTCGTTCTTCTTTTCATAAAGAGGTCCAAGGGCTAGTCTTGCAGAAGTTTTTTCAGCTACACAGGATGCGCAACATCCGTGCAAGTCCTGGTGACTTTCTCCCCTGCACTGCACCGATCAGATAGATCAGTGTGGGGCAGGAGAAAGGAGAACAGTTCTTTCAGTGATCATGAAGGATGCTGTCAGTGTTTTCCTCCATCAGAATAAGCAGCCTCTAGACTGTAAGAAACACACACATTTTAACATCATTTTGATTGTCTAAAATTTACTGCAGCTAAAAATTACATTTGGTTTACAATGCATTTTGCCAGATATGTTGTCACTTGTCAAAGCTAAGAATTTTACATGCTGGGTTTTTTTATGGCACATTTAGCACTGATAAGTTGTCACACTCTTGCTTAATATGTTAACATTCTGTCTGTAAACTGTATATGCATAGCTACCTTTTTGAAGCAATATTGAGATTTACTTAAGAACGTGGGGCCCAATAAATACCATCAATGGTGCCCAGTCCAAGAGATGGTGGATCCTATAGGTAAACACCACCTCATCATGCACTAAAACTTACTAAAAAAAAAAAAAGATGTGAAGTTCACACATATAGAAAATGGACATTTTGTGAATACATATTACACGTATTGTAAAATAGATAGAGCTCATATGTAGAGTTTGTTTGATAAACTTTCCTACTACTTTGTCTAAATTAGAAGCAAATTGGTTGAACATTACTTCTACCTAAAATGGCAGAAAACGCACCTATCTTGGTGATGGACAGGACAGCTAGAGGGGATATGGAGGAGGCTGTTATTTTTTTTTTAATAGGTGTACTTTCACCAATTTGCTGATAATTCATTGAAAGTAGATGATCGGTACAATTGCTGCCAATGCATTTTTTAAAGCTGTATTGTCATGAGTCAAATTTGATCATGTTAGGTTCTTGCATAGGTCCTATAGCATTGATAAGTTTCCACCCTCTTTCCTACATACACACATCTCTCCTGCATACACACAACTCTACTACTATCACACACGCAATTTTCCGAAATACACACACAACTCTCCTCCATACACAAACACAGTTCTAACACATATAGCTTTTCTACAGCTTTGAAGTATGCACTCACACCTCTGTTACATACACGCACTGTTTTGCTACATACTTGTACACAGCTTTCTTACATACCATACACCAACAGCTCTCTTATATACTCATGCAGCTCCACACACACAAACATATATATATATATATGTACACTCATCCATCGTATACATTACCACATCTTGAAATTCCTTCCAGGAATGTGACTGATCACATGACCTGAAAGGTTCAATGGCTAATCAACAACTTTGTTTGATTGGGACCCTATCCATGCCACCTCACATATCAGGAGTGTCGTTCTTCTTTTCATAAAGAGGTCCAAGGGCTAGTCTTGCAGAAGTTTTTTCAGCTACACAGGATGCGCAACATCCGTGCAAGTCCTGGTGACTTTCTCCCCTGCACTGCACCGATCAGATAGATCAGTGTGGGGCAGGAGAAAGGAGAACAGTTCTTTCAGTGATCATGAAGGATGCTGTCAGTGTTTTCCTCCATCAGAATAAGCAGCCTCTAGACTGTAAGAAACACACACATTTTAACATCATTTTGATTGTCTAAAATTTACTGCAGCTAAAAATTACATTTGGTTTACAATGCATTTTGCCAGATATGTTGTCACTTGTCAAAGCTAAGAATTTTACATGCTGGCTTTTTTTATGGCACATTTAGCACTGATAAGTTGTCACACTCTTGCTTAATATGTTAACATTCTGTCTGTAAACTGTATATGCATAGCTACCTTTTTGAAGCAATATTGAGATTTACTTAAGAACGTGGGGCCCAATAAATACCATCAATGGTGCCCAGTCCAAGAGATGGTGGATCCTATAGGTAAACACCACCTCATCATGCACTAAAACTTACTAAAAAAAAAAAAGATGTGAAGTTCACACATATAGAAAATGGACATTTTGTGAATACATATTACACGTATTGTAAAATAGATAGAGCTCATATGTAGAGTTTGTTTGATAAACTTTCCTACTACTTTGTCTAAATTAGAAGCAAATTGGTTGAACATTACTTCTACCTAAAATGGCAGAAAACGCACCTATCTTGGTGATGGACAGGACAGCTAGAGGGGATATGGAGGAGGCTGTTATTTTTTTTTTAATAGGTGTACTTTCACCAATTTGCTGATAATTCATTGAAAGTAGATGATCGGTACAATTGCTGCCAATGCATTTTTTAAAGCTGTATTGTCATGAGTCAAATTTGATCATGTTAGGTTCTTGCATAGGTCCTATAGCATTGATAAGTTTCCACCCTCTTTCCTACATACACACATCTCTCCTGCATACACACAACTCTACTACTATCACACACGCAATTTTCCGAAATACACACACAACTCTCCTCCATACACAAACACAGTTCTAACACATATAGCTTTTCTACAGCTTTGAAGTATGCACTCACACCTCTGTTACATACACGCACTGTTTTGCTACATACTTGTACACAGCTTTCTTACATACCATACACCAACAGCTCTCTTATATACTCATGCAGCTCCACACACACAAACATATATATATATATATGTACACTCATCCATCGTATACATTACCACATCTTGAAATTCCTTCCAGGAATGTGACTGATCACATGACCTGAAAGGTTCAATGGCTAATCAACAACTTTGTTTGATTGGGACCCTATCCATGCCACCTCACATATCAGGAGTGTCGTTCTTCTTTTCATAAAGAGGTCCAAGGGCTAGTCTTGCAGAAGTTTTTTCAGCTACACAGGATGCGCAACATCCGTGCAAGTCCTGGTGACTTTCTCCCCTGCACTGCACCGATCAGATAGATCAGTGTGGGGCAGGAGAAAGGAGAACAGTTCTTTCAGTGATCATGAAGGATGCTGTCAGTGTTTTCCTCCATCAGAATAAGCAGCCTCTAGACTGTAAGAAACACACACATTTTAACATCATTTTGATTGTCTAAAATTTACTGCAGCTAAAAATTACATTTGGTTTACAATGCATTTTGCCAGATATGTTGTCACTTGTCAAAGCTAAGAATTTTACATGCTGGCTTTTTTTATGGCACATTTAGCACTGATAAGTTGTCACACTCTTGCTTAATATGTTAACATTCTGTCTGTAAACTGTATATGCATAGCTACCTTTTTGAAGCAATATTGAGATTTACTTAAGAACGTGGGGCCCAATAAATACCATCAATGGTGCCCAGTCCAAGAGATGGTGGATCCTATAGGTAAACACCACCTCATCATGCACTAAAACTTACTAAAAAAAAAAAAGATGTGAAGTTCACACATATAGAAAATGGACATTTTGTGAATACATATTACACGTATTGTAAAATAGATAGAGCTCATATGTAGAGTTTGTTTGATAAACTTTCCTACTACTTTGTCTAAATTAGAAGCAAATTGGTTGAACATTACTTCTACCTAAAATGGCAGAAAACGCACCTATCTTGGTGATGGACAGGACAGCTAGAGGGGATATGGAGGAGGCTGTTATTTTTTTTTTAATAGGTGTACTTTCACCAATTTGCTGATAATTCATTGAAAGTAGATGATCGGTACAATTGCTGCCAATGCATTTTTTAAAGCTGTATTGTCATGAGTCAAATTTGATCATGTTAGGTTCTTGCATAGGTCCTATAGCATTGATAAGTTTCCACCCTCTTTCCTACATACACACATCTCTCCTGCATACACACAACTCTACTACTATCACACACGCAATTTTCCGAAATACACACACAACTCTCCTCCATACACAAACACAGTTCTAACACATATAGCTTTTCTACAGCTTTGAAGTATGCACTCACACCTCTGTTACATACACGCACTGTTTTGCTACATACTTGTACACAGCTTTCTTACATACACCAACAGCTCTCTTATATACTCATGCAGCTCCACACACACAAACACTTATATATATATATATATATATATATATATGTACACTCATCCATCGTATACATTACCACATCTTGAAATTCCTTCCAGGAATGTGACTGATCACATGACCTGAAAGGTTCAATGGCTAATCAACAACTTTGTTTGATTGGGACCCTATCCATGCCACCTCACATATCAGGAGTGTCGTTCTTCTTTTCATAAAGAGGTCCAAGGGCTAGTCTTGCAGAAGTTTTTTCAGCTACACAGGATGCGCAACATCCGTGCAAGTCCTGGTGACTTTCTCCCCTGCACTGCACCGATCAGATAGATCAGTGTGGGGCAGGAGAAAGGAGAACAGTTCTTTCAGTGATCATGAAGGATGCTGTCAGTGTTTTCCTCCATCAGAATAAGCAGCCTCTAGACTGTAAGAAACACACACATTTTAACATCATTTTGATTGTCTAAAATTTACTGCAGCTAAAAATTACATTTGGTTTACAATGCATTTTGCCAGATATGTTGTCACTTGTCAAAGCTAAGAATTTTACATGCTGGGTTTTTTTATGGCACATTTAGCACTGATAAGTTGTCACACTCTTGCTTAATATGTTAACATTCTGTCTGTAAACTGTATATGCATAGCTACCTTTTTGAAGCAATATTGAGATTTACTTAAGAACGTGGGGCCCAATAAATACCATCAATGGTGCCCAGTCCAAGAGATGGTGGATCCTATAGGTAAACACCACCTCATCATGCACTAAAACTTACTAAAAAAAAAAAAAGATGTGAAGTTCACACATATAGAAAATGGACATTTTGTGAATACATATTACACGTATTGTAAAATAGATAGAGCTCATATGTAGAGTTTGTTTGATAAACTTTCCTACTACTTTGTCTAAATTAGAAGCAAATTGGTTGAACATTACTTCTACCTAAAATGGCAGAAAACGCACCTATCTTGGTGATGGACAGGACAGCTAGAGGGGATATGGAGGAGGCTGTTATTTTTTTTTTAATAGGTGTACTTTCACCAATTTGCTGATAATTCATTGAAAGTAGATGATCGGTACAATTGCTGCCAATGCATTTTTTAAAGCTGTATTGTCATGAGTCAAATTTGATCATGTTAGGTTCTTGCATAGGTCCTATAGCATTGATAAGTTTCCACCCTCTTTCCTACATACACACATCTCTCCTGCATACACACAACTCTACTACTATCACACACGCAATTTTCCGAAATACACACACAACTCTCCTCCATACACAAACACAGTTCTAACACATATAGCTTTTCTACAGCTTTGAAGTATGCACTCACACCTCTGTTACATACACGCACTGTTTTGCTACATACTTGTACACAGCTTTCTTACATACCATACACCAACAGCTCTCTTATATACTCATGCAGCTCCACACACACAAACACTTATATATATATATATATATGTACACTCATCCATCGTATACATTACCACATCTTGAAATTCCTTCCAGGAATGTGACTGATCACATGACCTGAAAGGTTCAATGGCTAATCAACAACTTTGTTTGATTGGGACCCTATCCATGCCACCTCACATATCAGGAGTGTCGTTCTTCTTTTCATAAAGAGGTCCAAGGGCTAGTCTTGCAGAAGTTTTTTCAGCTACACAGGATGCGCAACATCCGTGCAAGTCCTGGTGACTTTCTCCCCTGCACTGCACCGATCAGATAGATCAGTGTGGGGCAGGAGAAAGGAGAACAGTTCTTTCAGTGATCATGAAGGATGCTGTCAGTGTTTTCCTCCATCAGAATAAGCAGCCTCTAGACTGTAAGAAACACACACATTTTAACATCATTTTGATTGTCTAAAATTTACTGCAGCTAAAAATTACATTTGGTTTACAATGCATTTTGCCAGATATGTTGTCACTTGTCAAAGCTAAGAATTTTACATGCTGGCTTTTTTTATGGCACATTTAGCACTGATAAGTTGTCACACTCTTGCTTAATATGTTAACATTCTGTCTGTAAACTGTATATGCATAGCTACCTTTTTGAAGCAATATTGAGATTTACTTAAGAACGTGGGGCCCAATAAATACCATCAATGGTGCCCAGTCCAAGAGATGGTGGATCCTATAGGTAAACACCACCTCATCATGCACTAAAACTTACTAAAAAAAAAAAAGATGTGAAGTTCACACATATAGAAAATGGACATTTTGTGAATACATATTACACGTATTGTAAAATAGATAGAGCTCATATGTAGAGTTTGTTTGATAAACTTTCCTACTACTTTGTCTAAATTAGAAGCAAATTGGTTGAACATTACTTCTACCTAAAATGGCAGAAAACGCACCTATCTTGGTGATGGACAGGACAGCTAGAGGGGATATGGAGGAGGCTGTTATTTTTTTTTTAATAGGTGTACTTTCACCAATTTGCTGATAATTCATTGAAAGTAGATGATCGGTACAATTGCTGCCAATGCATTTTTTAAAGCTGTATTGTCATGAGTCAAATTTGATCATGTTAGGTTCTTGCATAGGTCCTATAGCATTGATAAGTTTCCACCCTCTTTCCTACATACACACATCTCTCCTGCATACACACAACTCTACTACTATCACACACGCAATTTTCCGAAATACACACACAACTCTCCTCCATACACAAACACAGTTCTAACACATATAGCTTTTCTACAGCTTTGAAGTATGCACTCACACCTCTGTTACATACACGCACTGTTTTGCTACATACTTGTACACAGCTTTCTTACATACACCAACAGCTCTCTTATATACTCATGCAGCTCCACACACACAAACACTTATATATATATATATATATATATGTACACTCATCCATCGTATACATTACCACATCTTGAAATTCCTTCCAGGAATGTGACTGATCACATGACCTGAAAGGTTCAATGGCTAATCAACAACTTTGTTTGATTGGGACCCTATCCATGCCACCTCACATATCAGGAGTGTCGTTCTTCTTTTCATAAAGAGGTCCAAGGGCTAGTCTTGCAGAAGTTTTTTCAGCTACACAGGATGCGCAACATCCGTGCAAGTCCTGGTGACTTTCTCCCCTGCACTGCACCGATCAGATAGATCAGTGTGGGGCAGGAGAAAGGAGAACAGTTCTTTCAGTGATCATGAAGGATGCTGTCAGTGTTTTCCTCCATCAGAATAAGCAGCCTCTAGACTGTAAGAAACACACACATTTTAACATCATTTTGATTGTCTAAAATTTACTGCAGCTAAAAATTACATTTGGTTTACAATGCATTTTGCCAGATATGTTGTCACTTGTCAAAGCTAAGAATTTTACATGCTGGGTTTTTTTATGGCACATTTAGCACTGATAAGTTGTCACACTCTTGCTTAATATGTTAACATTCTGTCTGTAAACTGTATATGCATAGCTACCTTTTTGAAGCAATATTGAGATTTACTTAAGAACGTGGGGCCCAATAAATACCATCAATGGTGCCCAGTCCAAGAGATGGTGGATCCTATAGGTAAACACCACCTCATCATGCACTAAAACTTACTAAAAAAAAAAAAAGATGTGAAGTTCACACATATAGAAAATGGACATTTTGTGAATACATATTACACGTATTGTAAAATAGATAGAGCTCATATGTAGAGTTTGTTTGATAAACTTTCCTACTACTTTGTCTAAATTAGAAGCAAATTGGTTGAACATTACTTCTACCTAAAATGGCAGAAAACGCACCTATCTTGGTGATGGACAGGACAGCTAGAGGGGATATGGAGGAGGCTGTTATTTTTTTTTTAATAGGTGTACTTTCACCAATTTGCTGATAATTCATTGAAAGTAGATGATCGGTACAATTGCTGCCAATGCATTTTTTAAAGCTGTATTGTCATGAGTCAAATTTGATCATGTTAGGTTCTTGCATAGGTCCTATAGCATTGATAAGTTTCCACCCTCTTTCCTACATACACACATCTCTCCTGCATACACACAACTCTACTACTATCACACACGCAATTTTCCGAAATACACACACAACTCTCCTCCATACACAAACACAGCTCTAACACATATAGCTTTTCTACAGCTTTGAAGTATGCACTCACACCTCTGTTACATACACGCACTGTTTTGCTACATACTTGTACACAGCTTTCTTACATACACCAACAGCTCTCTTATATACTCATGCAGCTCCACACACACAAACACTTATATATATATATATATATATATATATATATATATATATGTACACTCATCCATCGTATACATTACCACATCTTGAAATTCCTTCCAGGAATGTGACTGATCACATGACCTGAAAGGTTCAATGGCTAATCAACAACTTTGTTTGATTGGGACCCTATCCATGCCACCTCACATATCAGGAGTGTCGTTCTTCTTTTCATAAAGAGGTCCAAGGGCTAGTCTTGCAGAAGTTTTTTCAGCTACACAGGATGCGCAACATCCGTGCAAGTCCTGGTGACTTTCTCCCCTGCACTGCACCGATCAGATAGATCAGTGTGGGGCAGGAGAAAGGAGAACAGTTCTTTCAGTGATCATGAAGGATGCTGTCAGTGTTTTCCTCCATCAGAATAAGCAGCCTCTAGACTGTAAGAAACACACATTTTAACATCATTTTGATTGTCTAAAATTTACTGCAGCTAAAAATTACATTTGGTTTACAATGCATTTTGCCAGATATGTTGTCACTTGTCAAAGCTAAGAATTTTACATGCTGGGTTTTTTTATGGCACATTTAGCACTGATAAGTTGTCACACTCTTGCTTAATATGTTAACATTCTGTCTGTAAACTGTATATGCATAGCTACCTTTTTGAAGCAATATTGAGATTTACTTAAGAACGTGGGGCCCAATAAATACCATCAATGGTGCCCAGTCCAAGAGATGGTGGATCCTATAGGTAAACACCACCTCATCATGCACTAAAACTTACTAAAAAAAAAAAAAGATGTGAAGTTCACACATATAGAAAATGGACATTTTGTGAATACATATTACACGTATTGTAAAATAGATAGAGCTCATATGTAGAGTTTGTTTGATAAACTTTCCTACTACTTTGTCTAAATTAGAAGCAAATTGGTTGAACATTACTTCTACCTAAAATGGCAGAAAACGCACCTATCTTGGTGATGGACAGGACAGCTAGAGGGGATATGGAGGAGGCTGTTATTTTTTTTTTAATAGGTGTACTTTCACCAATTTGCTGATAATTCATTGAAAGTAGATGATCGGTACAATTGCTGCCAATGCATTTTTTAAAGCTGTATTGTCATGAGTCAAATTTGATCATGTTAGGTTCTTGCATAGGTCCTATAGCATTGATAAGTTTCCACCCTCTTTCCTACATACACACATCTCTCCTGCATACACACAACTCTACTACTATCACACACGCAATTTTCCGAAATACACACACAACTCTCCTCCATACACAAACACAGCTCTAACACATATAGCTTTTCTACAGCTTTGAAGTATGCACTCACACCTCTGTTACATACACGCACTGTTTTGCTACATACTTGTACACAGCTTTCTTACATACACCAACAGCTCTCTTATATACTCATGCAGCTCCACACACACAAACACTTATATATATATATATATATATATATATATATATGTACACTCATCCATCGTATACATTACCACATCTTGAAATTCCTTCCAGGAATGTGACTGATCACATGACCTGAAAGGTTCAATGGCTAATCAACAACTTTGTTTGATTGGGACCCTATCCATGCCACCTCACATATCAGGAGTGTCGTTCTTCTTTTCATAAAGAGGTCCAAGGGCTAGTCTTGCAGAAGTTTTTTCAGCTACACAGGATGCGCAACATCCGTGCAAGTCCTGGTGACTTTCTCCCCTGCACTGCACCGATCAGATAGATCAGTGTGGGGCAGGAGAAAGGAGAACAGTTCTTTCAGTGATCATGAAGGATGCTGTCAGTGTTTTCCTCCATCAGAATAAGCAGCCTCTAGACTGTAAGAAACACACACATTTTAACATCATTTTGATTGTCTAAAATTTACTGCAGCTAAAAATTACATTTGGTTTACAATGCATTTTGCCAGATATGTTGTCACTTGTCAAAGCTAAGAATTTTACATGCTGGGTTTTTTTATGGCACATTTAGCACTGATAAGTTGTCACACTCTTGCTTAATATGTTAACATTCTGTCTGTAAACTGTATATGCATAGCTACCTTTTTGAAGCAATATTGAGATTTACTTAAGAACGTGGGGCCCAATAAATACCATCAATGGTGCCCAGTCCAAGAGATGGTGGATCCTGTAGGTAAACACCACCTCATCATGCACTAAAACTTACTAAAAAAAAAAAAAGATGTGAAGTTCACACATATAGAAAATGGACATTTTGTGAATACATATTACACGTATTGTAAAATAGATAGAGCTCATATGTAGAGTTTGTTTGATAAACTTTCCTACTACTTTGTCTAAATTAGAAGCAAATTGGTTGAACATTACTTCTACCTAAAATGGCAGAAAACGCACCTATCTTGGTGATGGACAGGACAGCTAGAGGGGATATGGAGGAGGCTGTTATTTTTTTTTTAATAGGTGTACTTTCACCAATTTGCTGATAATTCATTGAAAGTAGATGATCGGTACAATTGCTGCCAATGCATTTTTTAAAGCTGTATTGTCATGAGTCAAATTTGATCATGTTAGGTTCTTGCATAGGTCCTATAGCATTGATAAGTTTCCACCCTCTTTCCTACATACACACATCTCTCCTGCATACACACAACTCTACTACTATCACACACGCAATTTTCCGAAATACACACACAACTCTCCTCCATACACAAACACAGTTCTAACACATATAGCTTTTCTACAGCTTTGAAGTATGCACTCACACCTCTGTTACATACACGCACTGTTTTGCTACATACTTGTACACAGCTTTCTTACATACACCAACAGCTCTCTTATATACTCATGCAGCTCCACACACACAAACACTTATATATATATATATATATATATATATATATATGTACACTCATCCATCGTATACATTACCACATCTTGAAATTCCTTCCAGGAATGTGACTGATCACATGACCTGAAAGGTTCAATGGCTAATCAACAACTTTGTTTGATTGGGACCCTATCCATGCCACCTCACATATCAGGAGTGTCGTTCTTCTTTTCATAAAGAGGTCCAAGGGCTAGTCTTGCAGAAGTTTTTTCAGCTACACAGGATGCGCAACATCCGTGCAAGTCCTGGTGACTTTCTCCCCTGCACTGCACCGATCAGATAGATCAGTGTGGGGCAGGAGAAAGGAGAACAGTTCTTTCAGTGATCATGAAGGATGCTGTCAGTGTTTTCCTCCATCAGAATAAGCAGCCTCTAGACTGTAAGAAACACACACATTTTAACATCATTTTGATTGTCTAAAATTTACTGCAGCTAAAAATTACATTTGGTTTACAATGCATTTTGCCAGATATGTTGTCACTTGTCAAAGCTAAGAATTTTACATGCTGGGTTTTTTTATGGCACATTTAGCACTGATAAGTTGTCACACTCTTGCTTAATATGTTAACATTCTGTCTGTAAACTGTATATGCATAGCTACCTTTTTGAAGCAATATTGAGATTTACTTAAGAACGTGGGGCCCAATAAATACCATCAATGGTGCCCAGTCCAAGAGATGGTGGATCCTGTAGGTAAACACCACCTCATCATGCACTAAAACTTACTAAAAAAAAAAAAAGATGTGAAGTTCACACATATAGAAAATGGACATTTTGTGAATACATATTACATGTATTGTAAAATAGATAGAGCTCATATGTAGAGTTTGTTTGATAAACTTTCCTACTACTTTGTCTAAATTAGAAGCAAATTGGTTGAACATTACTTCTACCTAAAATGGCAGAAAACGCACCTATCTTGGTGATGGACAGGACAGCTAGAGGGGATATGGAGGAGGCTGTTATTTTTTTTTTAATAGGTGTACTTTCACCAATTTGCTGATAATTCATTGAAAGTAGATGATCGGTACAATTGCTGCCAATGCATTTTTTAAAGCTGTATTGTCATGAGTCAAATTTGATCATGTTAGGTTCTTGCATAGGTCCTATAGCATTGATAAGTTTCCACCCTCTTTCCTACATACACACATCTCTCCTGCATACACACAACTCTACTACTATCACACACGCAATTTTCCGAAATACACACACAACTCTCCTCCATACACAAACACAGTTCTAACACATATAGCTTTTCTACAGCTTTGAAGTATGCACTCACACCTCTGTTACATACACGCACTGTTTTGCTACATACTTGTACACAGCTTTCTTACATACCATACACCAACAGCTCTCTTATATACTCATGCAGCTCCACACACACAAACACTTATATATATATATATATATGTACACTCATCCATCGTATACATTACCACATCTTGAAATTCCTTCCAGGAATGTGACTGATCACATGACCTGAAAGGTTCAATGGCTAATCAACAACTTTGTTTGATTGGGACCCTATCCATGCCACCTCACATATCAGGAGTGTCGTTCTTCTTTTCATAAAGAGGTCCAAGGGCTAGTCTTGCAGAAGTTTTTTCAGCTACACAGGATGCGCAACATCCGTGCAAGTCCTGGTGACTTTCTCCCCTGCACTGCACCGATCAGATAGATCAGTGTGGGGCAGGAGAAAGGAGAACAGTTCTTTCAGTGATCATGAAGGATGCTGTCAGTGTTTTCCTCCATCAGAATAAGCAGCCTCTAGACTGTAAGAAACACACACATTTTAACATCATTTTGATTGTCTAAAATTTACTGCAGCTAAAAATTACATTTGGTTTACAATGCATTTTGCCAGATATGTTGTCACTTGTCAAAGCTAAGAATTTTACATGCTGGGTTTTTTTATGGCACATTTAGCACTGATAAGTTGTCACACTCTTGCTTAATATGTTAACATTCTGTCTGTAAACTGTATATGCATAGCTACCTTTTTGAAGCAATATTGAGATTTATTTAAGAACGTGGGGCCCAATAAATACCATCAATGGTGCCCAGTCCAAGAGATGGTGGATCCTGTAGGTAAACACCACCTCATCATGCACTAAAACTTACTAAAAAAAAAAAAAGATGTGAAGTTCACACATATAGAAAATGGACATTTTGTGAATACATATTACACGTATTGTAAAATAGATAGAGCTCATATGTAGAGTTTGTTTGATAAACTTTCCTACTACTTTGTCTAAATTAGAAGCAAATTGGTTGAACATTACTTCTACCTAAAATGGCAGAAAACGCACCTATCTTGGTGATGGACAGGACAGCTAGAGGGGATATGGAGGAGGCTGTTATTTTTTTTTTAATAGGTGTACTTTCACCAATTTGCTGATAATTCATTGAAAGTAGATGATCGGTACAATTGCTGCCAATGCATTTTTTAAAGCTGTATTGTCATGAGTCAAATTTGATCATGTTAGGTTCTTGCATAGGTCCTATAGCATTGATAAGTTTCCACCCTCTTTCCTACATACACACATCTCTCCTGCATACACACAACTCTACTACTATCACACACGCAATTTTCCGAAATACACACACAACTCTCCTCCATACACAAACACAGTTCTAACACATATAGCTTTTCTACAGCTTTGAAGTATGCACTCACACCTCTGTTACATACACGCACTGTTTTGCTACATACTTGTACACAGCTTTCTTACATACCATACACCAACAGCTCTCTTATATACTCATGCAGCTCCACACACACAAACACTTATATATATATATATATATGTACACTCATCCATCGTATACATTACCACATCTTGAAATTCCTTCCAGGAATGTGACTGATCACATGACCTGAAAGGTTCAATGGCTAATCAACAACTTTGTTTGATTGGGACCCTATCCATGCCACCTCACATATCAGGAGTGTCGTTCTTCTTTTCATAAAGAGGTCCAAGGGCTAGTCTTGCAGAAGTTTTTTCAGCTACACAGGATGCGCAACATCCGTGCAAGTCCTGGTGACTTTCTCCCCTGCACTGCACCGATCAGATAGATCAGTGTGGGGCAGGAGAAAGGAGAACAGTTCTTTCAGTGATCATGAAGGATGCTGTCAGTGTTTTCCTCCATCAGAATAAGCAGCCTCTAGACTGTAAGAAACACACACATTTTAACATCATTTTGATTGTCTAAAATTTACTGCAGCTAAAAATTACATTTGGTTTACAATGCATTTTGCCAGATATGTTGTCACTTGTCAAAGCTAAGAATTTTACATGCTGGGTTTTTTTATGGCACATTTAGCACTGATAAGTTGTCACACTCTTGCTTAATATGTTAACATTCTGTCTGTAAACTGTATATGCATAGCTACCTTTTTGAAGCAATATTGAGATTTACTTAAGAACGTGGGGCCCAATAAATACCATCAATGGTGCCCAGTCCAAGAGATGGTGGATCCTATAGGTAAACACCACCTCATCATGCACTAAAACTTACTAAAAAAAAAAAAAGATGTGAAGTTCACACATATAGAAAATGGACATTTTGTGAATACATATTACACGTATTGTAAAATAGATAGAGCTCATATGTAGAGTTTGTTTGATAAACTTTCCTACTACTTTGTCTAAATTAGAAGCAAATTGGTTGAACATTACTTCTACCTAAAATGGCAGAAAACGCACCTATCTTGGTGATGGACAGGACAGCTAGAGGGGATATGGAGGAGGCTGTTATTTTTTTTTTAATAGGTGTACTTTCACCAATTTGCTGATAATTCATTGAAAGTAGATGATCGGTACAATTGCTGCCAATGCATTTTTTAAAGCTGTATTGTCATGAGTCAAATTTGATCATGTTAGGTTCTTGCATAGGTCCTATAGCATTGATAAGTTTCCACCCTCTTTCCTACATACACACATCTCTCCTGCATACACACAACTCTACTACTATCACACACGCAATTTTCCGAAATACACACACAACTCTCCTCCATACACAAACACAGCTCTAACACATATAGCTTTTCTACAGCTTTGAAGTATGCACTCACACCTCTGTTACATACACGCACTGTTTTGCTACATACTTGTACACAGCTTTCTTACATACACCAACAGCTCTCTTATATACTCATGCAGCTCCACACACACAAACACTTATATATATATATATATATATATATATATATGTACACTCATCCATCGTATACATTACCACATCTTGAAATTTCTTCCAGGAATGTGACTGATCACATGACCTGAAAGGTTCAATGGCTAATCAACAACTTTGTTTGATTGGGACCCTATCCATGCCACCTCACATATCAGGAGTGTCGTTCTTCTTTTCATAAAGAGGTCCAAGGGCTAGTCTTGCAGAAGTTTTTTCAGCTACACAGGATGCGCAACATCCGTGCAAGTCCTGGTGACTTTCTCCCCTGCACTGCACCGATCAGATAGATCAGTGTGGGGCAGGAGAAAGGAGAACAGTTCTTTCAGTGATCATGAAGGATGCTGTCAGTGTTTTCCTCCATCAGAATAAGCAGCCTCTAGACTGTAAGAAACACACATTTTAACATCATTTTGATTGTCTAAAATTTACTGCAGCTAAAAATTACATTTGGTTTACAATGCATTTTGCCAGATATGTTGTCACTTGTCAAAGCTAAGAATTTTACATGCTGGCTTTTTTTATGGCACATTTAGCACTGATAAGTTGTCACACTCTTGCTTAATATGTTAACATTCTGTCTGTAAACTGTATATGCATAGCTACCTTTTTGAAGCAATATTGAGATTTACTTAAGAACGTGGGGCCCAATAAATACCATCAATGGTGCCCAGTCCAAGAGATGGTGGATCCTATAGGTAAACACCACCTCATCATGCACTAAAACTTACTAAAAAAAAAAAAAGATGTGAAGTTCACACATATAGAAAATGGACATTTTGTGAATACATATTACACGTATTGTAAAATAGATAGAGCTCATATGTAGAGTTTGTTTGATAAACTTTCCTACTACTTTGTCTAAATTAGAAGCAAATTGGTTGAACATTACTTCTACCTAAAATGGCAGAAAACGCACCTATCTTGGTGATGGACAGGACAGCTAGAGGGGATATGGAGGAGGCTGTTATTTTTTTTTTAATAGGTGTACTTTCACCAATTTGCTGATAATTCATTGAAAGTAGATGATCGGTACAATTGCTGCCAATGCATTTTTTAAAGCTGTATTGTCATGAGTCAAATTTGATCATGTTAGGTTCTTGCATAGGTCCTATAGCATTGATAAGTTTCCACCCTCTTTCCTACATACACACATCTCTCCTGCATACACACAACTCTACTACTATCACACACGCAATTTTCCGAAATACACACACAACTCTCCTCCATACACAAACACAGCTCTAACACATATAGCTTTTCTACAGCTTTGAAGTATGCACTCACACCTCTGTTACATACACGCACTGTTTTGCTACATACTTGTACACAGCTTTCTTACATACACCAACAGCTCTCTTATATACTCATGCAGCTCCACACACACAAACACTTATATATATATATATATATATATGTACACTCATCCATCGTATACATTACCACATCTTGAAATTCCTTCCAGGAATGTGACTGATCACATGACCTGAAAGGTTCAATGGCTAATCAACAACTTTGTTTGATTGGGACCCTATCCATGCCACCTCACATATCAGGAGTGTCGTTCTTCTTTTCATAAAGAGGTCCAAGGGCTAGTCTTGCAGAAGTTTTTTCAGCTACACAGGATGCGCAACATCCGTGCAAGTCCTGGTGACTTTCTCCCCTGCACTGCACCGATCAGATAGATCAGTGTGGGGCAGGAGAAAGGAGAACAGTTCTTTCAGTGATCATGAAGGATGCTGTCAGTGTTTTCCTCCATCAGAATAAGCAGCCTCTAGACTGTAAGAAACACACACATTTTAACATCATTTTGATTGTCTAAAATTTACTGCAGCTAAAAATTACATTTGGTTTACAATGCATTTTGCCAGATATGTTGTCACTTGTCAAAGCTAAGAATTTTACATGCTGGGTTTTTTTATGGCACATTTAGCACTGATAAGTTGTCACACTCTTGCTTAATATGTTAACATTCTGTCTGTAAACTGTATATGCATAGCTACCTTTTTGAAGCAATATTGAGATTTACTTAAGAACGTGGGGCCCAATAAATACCATCAATGGTGCCCAGTCCAAGAGATGGTGGATCCTGTAGGTAAACACCACCTCATCATGCACTAAAACTTACTAAAAAAAAAAAAAGATGTGAAGTTCACACATATAGAAAATGGACATTTTGTGAATACATATTACATGTATTGTAAAATAGATAGAGCTCATATGTAGAGTTTGTTTGATAAACTTTCCTACTACTTTGTCTAAATTAGAAGCAAATTGGTTGAACATTACTTCTACCTAAAATGGCAGAAAACGCACCTATCTTGGTGATGGACAGGACAGCTAGAGGGGATATGGAGGAGGCTGTTATTTTTTTTTTAATAGGTGTACTTTCACCAATTTGCTGATAATTCATTGAAAGTAGATGATCGGTACAATTGCTGCCAATGCATTTTTTAAAGCTGTATTGTCATGAGTCAAATTTGATCATGTTAGGTTCTTGCATAGGTCCTATAGCATTGATAAGTTTCCACCCTCTTTCCTACATACACACATCTCTCCTGCATACACACAACTCTACTACTATCACACACGCAATTTTCCGAAATACACACACAACTCTCCTCCATACACAAACACAGTTCTAACACATATAGCTTTTCTACAGCTTTGAAGTATGCACTCACACCTCTGTTACATACACGCACTGTTTTGCTACATACTTGTACACAGCTTTCTTACATACCATACACCAACAGCTCTCTTATATACTCATGCAGCTCCACACACACAAACACTTATATATATATATATATATGTACACTCATCCATCGTATACATTACCACATCTTGAAATTCCTTCCAGGAATGTGACTGATCACATGACCTGAAAGGTTCAATGGCTAATCAACAACTTTGTTTGATTGGGACCCTATCCATGCCACCTCACATATCAGGAGTGTCGTTCTTCTTTTCATAAAGAGGTCCAAGGGCTAGTCTTGCAGAAGTTTTTTCAGCTACACAGGATGCGCAACATCCGTGCAAGTCCTGGTGACTTTCTCCCCTGCACTGCACCGATCAGATAGATCAGTGTGGGGCAGGAGAAAGGAGAACAGTTCTTTCAGTGATCATGAAGGATGCTGTCAGTGTTTTCCTCCATCAGAATAAGCAGCCTCTAGACTGTAAGAAACACACACATTTTAACATCATTTTGATTGTCTAAAATTTACTGCAGCTAAAAATTACATTTGGTTTACAATGCATTTTGCCAGATATGTTGTCACTTGTCAAAGCTAAGAATTTTACATGCTGGGTTTTTTTATGGCACATTTAGCACTGATAAGTTGTCACACTCTTGCTTAATATGTTAACATTCTGTCTGTAAACTGTATATGCATAGCTACCTTTTTGAAGCAATATTGAGATTTATTTAAGAACGTGGGGCCCAATAAATACCATCAATGGTGCCCAGTCCAAGAGATGGTGGATCCTGTAGGTAAACACCACCTCATCATGCACTAAAACTTACTAAAAAAAAAAAAAGATGTGAAGTTCACACATATAGAAAATGGACATTTTGTGAATACATATTACACGTATTGTAAAATAGATAGAGCTCATATGTAGAGTTTGTTTGATAAACTTTCCTACTACTTTGTCTAAATTAGAAGCAAATTGGTTGAACATTACTTCTACCTAAAATGGCAGAAAACGCACCTATCTTGGTGATGGACAGGACAGCTAGAGGGGATATGGAGGAGGCTGTTATTTTTTTTTTAATAGGTGTACTTTCACCAATTTGCTGATAATTCATTGAAAGTAGATGATCGGTACAATTGCTGCCAATGCATTTTTTAAAGCTGTATTGTCATGAGTCAAATTTGATCATGTTAGGTTCTTGCATAGGTCCTATAGCATTGATAAGTTTCCACCCTCTTTCCTACATACACACATCTCTCCTGCATACACACAACTCTACTACTATCACACACGCAATTTTCCGAAATACACACACAACTCTCCTCCATACACAAACACAGTTCTAACACATATAGCTTTTCTACAGCTTTGAAGTATGCACTCACACCTCTGTTACATACACGCACTGTTTTGCTACATACTTGTACACAGCTTTCTTACATACCATACACCAACAGCTCTCTTATATACTCATGCAGCTCCACACACACAAACACTTATATATATATATATATATGTACACTCATCCATCGTATACATTACCACATCTTGAAATTCCTTCCAGGAATGTGACTGATCACATGACCTGAAAGGTTCAATGGCTAATCAACAACTTTGTTTGATTGGGACCCTATCCATGCCACCTCACATATCAGGAGTGTCGTTCTTCTTTTCATAAAGAGGTCCAAGGGCTAGTCTTGCAGAAGTTTTTTCAGCTACACAGGATGCGCAACATCCGTGCAAGTCCTGGTGACTTTCTCCCCTGCACTGCACCGATCAGATAGATCAGTGTGGGGCAGGAGAAAGGAGAACAGTTCTTTCAGTGATCATGAAGGATGCTGTCAGTGTTTTCCTCCATCAGAATAAGCAGCCTCTAGACTGTAAGAAACACACACATTTTAACATCATTTTGATTGTCTAAAATTTACTGCAGCTAAAAATTACATTTGGTTTACAATGCATTTTGCCAGATATGTTGTCACTTGTCAAAGCTAAGAATTTTACATGCTGGGTTTTTTTATGGCACATTTAGCACTGATAAGTTGTCACACTCTTGCTTAATATGTTAACATTCTGTCTGTAAACTGTATATGCATAGCTACCTTTTTGAAGCAATATTGAGATTTACTTAAGAACGTGGGGCCCAATAAATACCATCAATGGTGCCCAGTCCAAGAGATGGTGGATCCTATAGGTAAACACCACCTCATCATGCACTAAAACTTACTAAAAAAAAAAAAAGATGTGAAGTTCACACATATAGAAAATGGACATTTTGTGAATACATATTACACGTATTGTAAAATAGATAGAGCTCATATGTAGAGTTTGTTTGATAAACTTTCCTACTACTTTGTCTAAATTAGAAGCAAATTGGTTGAACATTACTTCTACCTAAAATGGCAGAAAACGCACCTATCTTGGTGATGGACAGGACAGCTAGAGGGGATATGGAGGAGGCTGTTATTTTTTTTTTAATAGGTGTACTTTCACCAATTTGCTGATAATTCATTGAAAGTAGATGATCGGTACAATTGCTGCCAATGCATTTTTTAAAGCTGTATTGTCATGAGTCAAATTTGATCATGTTAGGTTCTTGCATAGGTCCTATAGCATTGATAAGTTTCCACCCTCTTTCCTACATACACACATCTCTCCTGCATACACACAACTCTACTACTATCACACACGCAATTTTCCGAAATACACACACAACTCTCCTCCATACACAAACACAGCTCTAACACATATAGCTTTTCTACAGCTTTGAAGTATGCACTCACACCTCTGTTACATACACGCACTGTTTTGCTACATACTTGTACACAGCTTTCTTACATACACCAACAGCTCTCTTATATACTCATGCAGCTCCACACACACAAACACTTATATATATATATATATATATATATATATATGTACACTCATCCATCGTATACATTACCACATCTTGAAATTTCTTCCAGGAATGTGACTGATCACATGACCTGAAAGGTTCAATGGCTAATCAACAACTTTGTTTGATTGGGACCCTATCCATGCCACCTCACATATCAGGAGTGTCGTTCTTCTTTTCATAAAGAGGTCCAAGGGCTAGTCTTGCAGAAGTTTTTTCAGCTACACAGGATGCGCAACATCCGTGCAAGTCCTGGTGACTTTCTCCCCTGCACTGCACCGATCAGATAGATCAGTGTGGGGCAGGAGAAAGGAGAACAGTTCTTTCAGTGATCATGAAGGATGCTGTCAGTGTTTTCCTCCATCAGAATAAGCAGCCTCTAGACTGTAAGAAACACACATTTTAACATCATTTTGATTGTCTAAAATTTACTGCAGCTAAAAATTACATTTGGTTTACAATGCATTTTGCCAGATATGTTGTCACTTGTCAAAGCTAAGAATTTTACATGCTGGCTTTTTTTATGGCACATTTAGCACTGATAAGTTGTCACACTCTTGCTTAATATGTTAACATTCTGTCTGTAAACTGTATATGCATAGCTACCTTTTTGAAGCAATATTGAGATTTACTTAAGAACGTGGGGCCCAATAAATACCATCAATGGTGCCCAGTCCAAGAGATGGTGGATCCTATAGGTAAACACCACCTCATCATGCACTAAAACTTACTAAAAAAAAAAAAAGATGTGAAGTTCACACATATAGAAAATGGACATTTTGTGAATACATATTACACGTATTGTAAAATAGATAGAGCTCATATGTAGAGTTTGTTTGATAAACTTTCCTACTACTTTGTCTAAATTAGAAGCAAATTGGTTGAACATTACTTCTACCTAAAATGGCAGAAAACGCACCTATCTTGGTGATGGACAGGACAGCTAGAGGGGATATGGAGGAGGCTGTTATTTTTTTTTTAATAGGTGTACTTTCACCAATTTGCTGATAATTCATTGAAAGTAGATGATCGGTACAATTGCTGCCAATGCATTTTTTAAAGCTGTATTGTCATGAGTCAAATTTGATCATGTTAGGTTCTTGCATAGGTCCTATAGCATTGATAAGTTTCCACCCTCTTTCCTACATACACACATCTCTCCTGCATACACACAACTCTACTACTATCACACACGCAATTTTCCGAAATACACACACAACTCTCCTCCATACACAAACACAGCTCTAACACATATAGCTTTTCTACAGCTTTGAAGTATGCACTCACACCTCTGTTACATACACGCACTGTTTTGCTACATACTTGTACACAGCTTTCTTACATACACCAACAGCTCTCTTATATACTCATGCAGCTCCACACACACAAACACTTATATATATATATATATATATATGTACACTCATCCATCGTATACATTACCACATCTTGAAATTCCTTCCAGGAATGTGACTGATCACATGACCTGAAAGGTTCAATGGCTAATCAACAACTTTGTTTGATTGGGACCCTATCCATGCCACCTCACATATCAGGAGTGTCGTTCTTCTTTTCATAAAGAGGTCCAAGGGCTAGTCTTGCAGAAGTTTTTTCAGCTACACAGGATGCGCAACATCCGTGCAAGTCCTGGTGACTTTCTCCCCTGCACTGCACCGATCAGATAGATCAGTGTGGGGCAGGAGAAAGGAGAACAGTTCTTTCAGTGATCATGAAGGATGCTGTCAGTGTTTTCCTCCATCAGAATAAGCAGCCTCTAGACTGTAAGAAACACACACATTTTAACATCATTTTGATTGTCTAAAATTTACTGCAGCTAAAAATTACATTTGGTTTACAATGCATTTTGCCAGATATGTTGTCACTTGTCAAAGCTAAGAATTTTACATGCTGGGTTTTTTTATGGCACATTTAGCACTGATAAGTTGTCACACTCTTGCTTAATATGTTAACATTCTGTCTGTAAACTGTATATGCATAGCTACCTTTTTGAAGCAATATTGAGATTTACTTAAGAACGTGGGGCCCAATAAATACCATCAATGGTGCCCAGTCCAAGAGATGGTGGATCCTGTAGGTAAACACCACCTCATCATGCACTAAAACTTACTAAAAAAAAAAAAAGATGTGAAGTTCACACATATAGAAAATGGACATTTTGTGAATACATATTACACGTATTGTAAAATAGATAGAGCTCATATGTAGAGTTTGTTTGATAAACTTTCCTACTACTTTGTCTAAATTAGAAGCAAATTGGTTGAACATTACTTCTACCTAAAATGGCAGAAAACGCACCTATCTTGGTGATGGACAGGACAGCTAGAGGGGATATGGAGGAGGCTGTTATTTTTTTTTTAATAGGTGTACTTTCACCAATTTGCTGATAATTCATTGAAAGTAGATGATCGGTACAATTGCTGCCAATGCATTTTTTAAAGCTGTATTGTCATGAGTCAAATTTGATCATGTTAGGTTCTTGCATAGGTCCTATAGCATTGATAAGTTTCCACCCTCTTTCCTACATACACACATCTCTCCTGCATACACACAACTCTACTACTATCACACACGCAATTTTCCGAAATACACACACAACTCTCCTCCATACACAAACACAGTTCTAACACATATAGCTTTTCTACAGCTTTGAAGTATGCACTCACACCTCTGTTACATACACGCACTGTTTTGCTACATACTTGTACACAGCTTTCTTACATACCATACACCAACAGCTCTCTTATATACTCATGCAGCTCCACACACACAAACACTTATATATATATATATATATGTACACTCATCCATCGTATACATTACCACATCTTGAAATTCCTTCCAGGAATGTGACTGATCACATGACCTGAAAGGTTCAATGGCTAATCAACAACTTTGTTTGATTGGGACCCTATCCATGCCACCTCACATATCAGGAGTGTCGTTCTTCTTTTCATAAAGAGGTCCAAGGGCTAGTCTTGCAGAAGTTTTTTCAGCTACACAGGATGCGCAACATCCGTGCAAGTCCTGGTGACTTTCTCCCCTGCACTGCACCGATCAGATAGATCAGTGTGGGGCAGGAGAAAGGAGAACAGTTCTTTCAGTGATCATGAAGGATGCTGTCAGTGTTTTCCTCCATCAGAATAAGCAGCCTCTAGACTGTAAGAAACACACACATTTTAACATCATTTTGATTGTCTAAAATTTACTGCAGCTAAAAATTACATTTGGTTTACAATGCATTTTGCCAGATATGTTGTCACTTGTCAAAGCTAAGAATTTTACATGCTGGGTTTTTTTATGGCACATTTAGCACTGATAAGTTGTCACACTCTTGCTTAATATGTTAACATTCTGTCTGTAAACTGTATATGCATAGCTACCTTTTTGAAGCAATATTGAGATTTACTTAAGAACGTGGGGCCCAATAAATACCATCAATGGTGCCCAGTCCAAGAGATGGTGGATCCTGTAGGTAAACACCACCTCATCATGCACTAAAACTTACTAAAAAAAAAAAAAGATGTGAAGTTCACACATATAGAAAATGGACATTTTGTGAATACATATTACACGTATTGTAAAATAGATAGAGCTCATATGTAGAGTTTGTTTGATAAACTTTCCTACTACTTTGTCTAAATTAGAAGCAAATTGGTTGAACATTACTTCTACCTAAAATGGCAGAAAACGCACCTATCTTGGTGATGGACAGGACAGCTAGAGGGGATATGGAGGAGGCTGTTATTTTTTTTTTAATAGGTGTACTTTCACCAATTTGCTGATAATTCATTGAAAGTAGATGATCGGTACAATTGCTGCCAATGCATTTTTTAAAGCTGTATTGTCATGAGTCAAATTTGATCATGTTAGGTTCTTGCATAGGTCCTATAGCATTGATAAGTTTCCACCCTCTTTCCTACATACACACATCTCTCCTGCATACACACAACTCTACTACTATCACACACGCAATTTTCCGAAATACACACACAACTCTCCTCCATACACAAACACAGTTCTAACACATATAGCTTTTCTACAGCTTTGAAGTATGCACTCACACCTCTGTTACATACACGCACTGTTTTGCTACATACTTGTACACAGCTTTCTTACATACCATACACCAACAGCTCTCTTATATACTCATGCAGCTCCACACACACAAACACTTATATATATATATATATATGTACACTCATCCATCGTATACATTACCACATCTTGAAATTCCTTCCAGGAATGTGACTGATCACATGACCTGAAAGGTTCAATGGCTAATCAACAACTTTGTTTGATTGGGACCCTATCCATGCCACCTCACATATCAGGAGTGTCGTTCTTCTTTTCATAAAGAGGTCCAAGGGCTAGTCTTGCAGAAGTTTTTTCAGCTACACAGGATGCGCAACATCCGTGCAAGTCCTGGTGACTTTCTCCCCTGCACTGCACCGATCAGATAGATCAGTGTGGGGCAGGAGAAAGGAGAACAGTTCTTTCAGTGATCATGAAGGATGCTGTCAGTGTTTTCCTCCATCAGAATAAGCAGCCTCTAGACTGTAAGAAACACACACATTTTAACATCATTTTGATTGTCTAAAATTTACTGCAGCTAAAAATTACATTTGGTTTACAATGCATTTTGCCAGATATGTTGTCACTTGTCAAAGCTAAGAATTTTACATGCTGGCTTTTTTTATGGCACATTTAGCACTGATAAGTTGTCACACTCTTGCTTAATATGTTAACATTCTGTCTGTAAACTGTATATGCATAGCTACCTTTTTGAAGCAATATTGAGATTTACTTAAGAACGTGGGGCCCAATAAATACCATCAATGGTGCCCAGTCCAAGAGATGGTGGATCCTATAGGTAAACACCACCTCATCATGCACTAAAACTTACTAAAAAAAAAAAAGATGTGAAGTTCACACATATAGAAAATGGACATTTTGTGAATACATATTACACGTATTGTAAAATAGATAGAGCTCATATGTAGAGTTTGTTTGATAAACTTTCCTACTACTTTGTCTAAATTAGAAGCAAATTGGTTGAACATTACTTCTACCTAAAATGGCAGAAAACGCACCTATCTTGGTGATGGACAGGACAGCTAGAGGGGATATGGAGGAGGCTGTTATTTTTTTTTTAATAGGTGTACTTTCACCAATTTGCTGATAATTCATTGAAAGTAGATGATCGGTACAATTGCTGCCAATGCATTTTTTAAAGCTGTATTGTCATGAGTCAAATTTGATCATGTTAGGTTCTTGCATAGGTCCTATAGCATTGATAAGTTTCCACCCTCTTTCCTACATACACACATCTCTCCTGCATACACACAACTCTACTACTATCACACACGCAATTTTCCGAAATACACACACAACTCTCCTCCATACACAAACACAGTTCTAACACATATAGCTTTTCTACAGCTTTGAAGTATGCACTCACACCTCTGTTACATACACGCACTGTTTTGCTACATACTTGTACACAGCTTTCTTACATACACCAACAGCTCTCTTATATACTCATGCAGCTCCACACACACAAACACTTATATATATATATATATATATATATATATATATATATATGTACACTCATCCATCGTATACATTACCACATCTTGAAATTCCTTCCAGGAATGTGACTGATCACATGACCTGAAAGGTTCAATGGCTAATCAACAACTTTGTTTGATTGGGACCCTATCCATGCCACCTCACATATCAGGAGTGTCGTTCTTCTTTTCATAAAGAGGTCCAAGGGCTAGTCTTGCAGAAGTTTTTTCAGCTACACAGGATGCGCAACATCCGTGCAAGTCCTGGTGACTTTCTCCCCTGCACTGCACCGATCAGATAGATCAGTGTGGGGCAGGAGAAAGGAGAACAGTTCTTTCAGTGATCATGAAGGATGCTGTCAGTGTTTTCCTCCATCAGAATAAGCAGCCTCTAGACTGTAAGAAACACACATTTTAACATCATTTTGATTGTCTAAAATTTACTGCAGCTAAAAATTACATTTGGTTTACAATGCATTTTGCCAGATATGTTGTCACTTGTCAAAGCTAAGAATTTTACATGCTGGCTTTTTTTATGGCACATTTAGCACTGATAAGTTGTCACACTCTTGCTTAATATGTTAACATTCTGTCTGTAAACTGTATATGCATAGCTACCTTTTTGAAGCAATATTGAGATTTACTTAAGAACGTGGGGCCCAATAAATACCATCAATGGTGCCCAGTCCAAGAGATGGTGGATCCTATAGGTAAACACCACCTCATCATGCACTAAAACTTACTAAAAAAAAAAAAAGATGTGAAGTTCACACATATAGAAAATGGACATTTTGTGAATACATATTACACGTATTGTAAAATAGATAGAGCTCATATGTAGAGTTTGTTTGATAAACTTTCCTACTACTTTGTCTAAATTAGAAGCAAATTGGTTGAACATTACTTCTACCTAAAATGGCAGAAAACGCACCTATCTTGGTGATGGACAGGACAGCTAGAGGGGATATGGAGGAGGCTGTTATTTTTTTTTTAATAGGTGTACTTTCACCAATTTGCTGATAATTCATTGAAAGTAGATGATCGGTACAATTGCTGCCAATGCATTTTTTAAAGCTGTATTGTCATGAGTCAAATTTGATCATGTTAGGTTCTTGCATAGGTCCTATAGCATTGATAAGTTTCCACCCTCTTTCCTACATACACACATCTCTCCTGCATACACACAACTCTACTACTATCACACACGCAATTTTCCGAAATACACACACAACTCTCCTCCATACACAAACACAGCTCTAACACATATAGCTTTTCTACAGCTTTGAAGTATGCACTCACACCTCTGTTACATACACGCACTGTTTTGCTACATACTTGTACACAGCTTTCTTACATACACCAACAGCTCTCTTATATACTCATGCAGCTCCACACACACAAACACTTATATATATATATATATATATGTACACTCATCCATCGTATACATTACCACATCTTGAAATTCCTTCCAGGAATGTGACTGATCACATGACCTGAAAGGTTCAATGGCTAATCAACAACTTTGTTTGATTGGGACCCTATCCATGCCACCTCACATATCAGGAGTGTCGTTCTTCTTTTCATAAAGAGGTCCAAGGGCTAGTCTTGCAGAAGTTTTTTCAGCTACACAGGATGCGCAACATCCGTGCAAGTCCTGGTGACTTTCTCCCCTGCACTGCACCGATCAGATAGATCAGTGTGGGGCAGGAGAAAGGAGAACAGTTCTTTCAGTGATCATGAAGGATGCTGTCAGTGTTTTCCTCCATCAGAATAAGCAGCCTCTAGACTGTAAGAAACACACACATTTTAACATCATTTTGATTGTCTAAAATTTACTGCAGCTAAAAATTACATTTGGTTTACAATGCATTTTGCCAGATATGTTGTCACTTGTCAAAGCTAAGAATTTTACATGCTGGGTTTTTTTATGGCACATTTAGCACTGATAAGTTGTCACACTCTTGCTTAATATGTTAACATTCTGTCTGTAAACTGTATATGCATAGCTACCTTTTTGAAGCAATATTGAGATTTACTTAAGAACGTGGGGCCCAATAAATACCATCAATGGTGCCCAGTCCAAGAGATGGTGGATCCTGTAGGTAAACACCACCTCATCATGCACTAAAACTTACTAAAAAAAAAAAAAGATGTGAAGTTCACACATATAGAAAATGGACATTTTGTGAATACATATTACACGTATTGTAAAATAGATAGAGCTCATATGTAGAGTTTGTTTGATAAACTTTCCTACTACTTTGTCTAAATTAGAAGCAAATTGGTTGAACATTACTTCTACCTAAAATGGCAGAAAACGCACCTATCTTGGTGATGGACAGGACAGCTAGAGGGGATATGGAGGAGGCTGTTATTTTTTTTTTAATAGGTGTACTTTCACCAATTTGCTGATAATTCATTGAAAGTAGATGATCGGTACAATTGCTGCCAATGCATTTTTTAAAGCTGTATTGTCATGAGTCAAATTTGATCATGTTAGGTTCTTGCATAGGTCCTATAGCATTGATAAGTTTCCACCCTCTTTCCTACATACACACATCTCTCCTGCATACACACAACTCTACTACTATCACACACGCAATTTTCCGAAATACACACACAACTCTCCTCCATACACAAACACAGTTCTAACACATATAGCTTTTCTACAGCTTTGAAGTATGCACTCACACCTCTGTTACATACACGCACTGTTTTGCTACATACTTGTACACAGCTTTCTTACATACCATACACCAACAGCTCTCTTATATACTCATGCAGCTCCACACACACAAACACTTATATATATATATATATATGTACACTCATCCATCGTATACATTACCACATCTTGAAATTCCTTCCAGGAATGTGACTGATCACATGACCTGAAAGGTTCAATGGCTAATCAACAACTTTGTTTGATTGGGACCCTATCCATGCCACCTCACATATCAGGAGTGTCGTTCTTCTTTTCATAAAGAGGTCCAAGGGCTAGTCTTGCAGAAGTTTTTTCAGCTACACAGGATGCGCAACATCCGTGCAAGTCCTGGTGACTTTCTCCCCTGCACTGCACCGATCAGATAGATCAGTGTGGGGCAGGAGAAAGGAGAACAGTTCTTTCAGTGATCATGAAGGATGCTGTCAGTGTTTTCCTCCATCAGAATAAGCAGCCTCTAGACTGTAAGAAACACACACATTTTAACATCATTTTGATTGTCTAAAATTTACTGCAGCTAAAAATTACATTTGGTTTACAATGCATTTTGCCAGATATGTTGTCACTTGTCAAAGCTAAGAATTTTACATGCTGGGTTTTTTTATGGCACATTTAGCACTGATAAGTTGTCACACTCTTGCTTAATATGTTAACATTCTGTCTGTAAACTGTATATGCATAGCTACCTTTTTGAAGCAATATTGAGATTTACTTAAGAACGTGGGGCCCAATAAATACCATCAATGGTGCCCAGTCCAAGAGATGGTGGATCCTGTAGGTAAACACCACCTCATCATGCACTAAAACTTACTAAAAAAAAAAAAAGATGTGAAGTTCACACATATAGAAAATGGACATTTTGTGAATACATATTACACGTATTGTAAAATAGATAGAGCTCATATGTAGAGTTTGTTTGATAAACTTTCCTACTACTTTGTCTAAATTAGAAGCAAATTGGTTGAACATTACTTCTACCTAAAATGGCAGAAAACGCACCTATCTTGGTGATGGACAGGACAGCTAGAGGGGATATGGAGGAGGCTGTTATTTTTTTTTTAATAGGTGTACTTTCACCAATTTGCTGATAATTCATTGAAAGTAGATGATCGGTACAATTGCTGCCAATGCATTTTTTAAAGCTGTATTGTCATGAGTCAAATTTGATCATGTTAGGTTCTTGCATAGGTCCTATAGCATTGATAAGTTTCCACCCTCTTTCCTACATACACACATCTCTCCTGCATACACACAACTCTACTACTATCACACACGCAATTTTCCGAAATACACACACAACTCTCCTCCATACACAAACACAGTTCTAACACATATAGCTTTTCTACAGCTTTGAAGTATGCACTCACACCTCTGTTACATACACGCACTGTTTTGCTACATACTTGTACACAGCTTTCTTACATACCATACACCAACAGCTCTCTTATATACTCATGCAGCTCCACACACACAAACACTTATATATATATATATATATGTACACTCATCCATCGTATACATTACCACATCTTGAAATTCCTTCCAGGAATGTGACTGATCACATGACCTGAAAGGTTCAATGGCTAATCAACAACTTTGTTTGATTGGGACCCTATCCATGCCACCTCACATATCAGGAGTGTCGTTCTTCTTTTCATAAAGAGGTCCAAGGGCTAGTCTTGCAGAAGTTTTTTCAGCTACACAGGATGCGCAACATCCGTGCAAGTCCTGGTGACTTTCTCCCCTGCACTGCACCGATCAGATAGATCAGTGTGGGGCAGGAGAAAGGAGAACAGTTCTTTCAGTGATCATGAAGGATGCTGTCAGTGTTTTCCTCCATCAGAATAAGCAGCCTCTAGACTGTAAGAAACACACACATTTTAACATCATTTTGATTGTCTAAAATTTACTGCAGCTAAAAATTACATTTGGTTTACAATGCATTTTGCCAGATATGTTGTCACTTGTCAAAGCTAAGAATTTTACAT
Source organism: Phyllobates terribilis (assembly GCF_046119375.1). Taxonomy (NCBI): domain Eukaryota; kingdom Metazoa; phylum Chordata; class Amphibia; order Anura; family Dendrobatidae; genus Phyllobates; species Phyllobates terribilis. The sequence continues at coordinate 31,974 of NW_027365749.1, read as the reverse complement.
GCTGGCTTTTTTTATGGCACATTTAGCACTGATAAGTTGTCACACTCTTGCTTAATATGTTAACATTCTGTCTGTAAACTGTATATGCATAGCTACCTTTTTGAAGCAATATTGAGATTTACTTAAGAACGTGGGGCCCAATAAATACCATCAATGGTGCCCAGTCCAAGAGATGGTGGATCCTATAGGTAAACACCACCTCATCATGCACTAAAACTTACTAAAAAAAAAAAAGATGTGAAGTTCACACATATAGAAAATGGACATTTTGTGAATACATATTACACGTATTGTAAAATAGATAGAGCTCATATGTAGAGTTTGTTTGATAAACTTTCCTACTACTTTGTCTAAATTAGAAGCAAATTGGTTGAACATTACTTCTACCTAAAATGGCAGAAAACGCACCTATCTTGGTGATGGACAGGACAGCTAGAGGGGATATGGAGGAGGCTGTTATTTTTTTTTTAATAGGTGTACTTTCACCAATTTGCTGATAATTCATTGAAAGTAGATGATCGGTACAATTGCTGCCAATGCATTTTTTAAAGCTGTATTGTCATGAGTCAAATTTGATCATGTTAGGTTCTTGCATAGGTCCTATAGCATTGATAAGTTTCCACCCTCTTTCCTACATACACACATCTCTCCTGCATACACACAACTCTACTACTATCACACACGCAATTTTCCGAAATACACACACAACTCTCCTCCATACACAAACACAGTTCTAACACATATAGCTTTTCTACAGCTTTGAAGTATGCACTCACACCTCTGTTACATACACGCACTGTTTTGCTACATACTTGTACACAGCTTTCTTACATACACCAACAGCTCTCTTATATACTCATGCAGCTCCACACACACAAACACTTATATATATATATATATATATATATATATATATATATGTACACTCATCCATCGTATACATTACCACATCTTGAAATTCCTTCCAGGAATGTGACTGATCACATGACCTGAAAGGTTCAATGGCTAATCAACAACTTTGTTTGATTGGGACCCTATCCATGCCACCTCACATATCAGGAGTGTCGTTCTTCTTTTCATAAAGAGGTCCAAGGGCTAGTCTTGCAGAAGTTTTTTCAGCTACACAGGATGCGCAACATCCGTGCAAGTCCTGGTGACTTTCTCCCCTGCACTGCACCGATCAGATAGATCAGTGTGGGGCAGGAGAAAGGAGAACAGTTCTTTCAGTGATCATGAAGGATGCTGTCAGTGTTTTCCTCCATCAGAATAAGCAGCCTCTAGACTGTAAGAAACACACACATTTTAACATCATTTTGATTGTCTAAAATTTACTGCAGCTAAAAATTACATTTGGTTTACAATGCATTTTGCCAGATATGTTGTCACTTGTCAAAGCTAAGAATTTTACATGCTGGGTTTTTTTATGGCACATTTAGCACTGATAAGTTGTCACACTCTTGCTTAATATGTTAACATTCTGTCTGTAAACTGTATATGCATAGCTACCTTTTTGAAGCAATATTGAGATTTACTTAAGAACGTGGGGCCCAATAAATACCATCAATGGTGCCCAGTCCAAGAGATGGTGGATCCTATAGGTAAACACCACCTCATCATGCACTAAAACTTACTAAAAAAAAAAAAAGATGTGAAGTTCACACATATAGAAAATGGACATTTTGTGAATACATATTACACGTATTGTAAAATAGATAGAGCTCATATGTAGAGTTTGTTTGATAAACTTTCCTACTACTTTGTCTAAATTAGAAGCAAATTGGTTGAACATTACTTCTACCTAAAATGGCAGAAAACGCACCTATCTTGGTGATGGACAGGACAGCTAGAGGGGATATGGAGGAGGCTGTTATTTTTTTTTTAATAGGTGTACTTTCACCAATTTGCTGATAATTCATTGAAAGTAGATGATCGGTACAATTGCTGCCAATGCATTTTTTAAAGCTGTATTGTCATGAGTCAAATTTGATCATGTTAGGTTCTTGCATAGGTCCTATAGCATTGATAAGTTTCCACCCTCTTTCCTACATACACACATCTCTCCTGCATACACACAACTCTACTACTATCACACACGCAATTTTCCGAAATACACACACAACTCTCCTCCATACACAAACACAGTTCTAACACATATAGCTTTTCTACAGCTTTGAAGTATGCACTCACACCTCTGTTACATACACGCACTGTTTTGCTACATACTTGTACACAGCTTTCTTACATACACCAACAGCTCTCTTATATACTCATGCAGCTCCACACACACAAACACTTATATATATATATATATATGTACACTCATCCATCGTATACATTACCACATCTTGAAATTCCTTCCAGGAATGTGACTGATCACATGACCTGAAAGGTTCAATGGCTAATCAACAACTTTGTTTGATTGGGACCCTATCCATGCCACCTCACATATCAGGAGTGTCGTTCTTCTTTTCATAAAGAGGTCCAAGGGCTAGTCTTGCAGAAGTTTTTTCAGCTACACAGGATGCGCAACATCCGTGCAAGTCCTGGTGACTTTCTCCCCTGCACTGCACCGATCAGATAGATCAGTGTGGGGCAGGAGAAAGGAGAACAGTTCTTTCAGTGATCATGAAGGATGCTGTCAGTGTTTTCCTCCATCAGAATAAGCAGCCTCTAGACTGTAAGAAACACACACATTTTAACATCATTTTGATTGTCTAAAATTTACTGCAGCTAAAAATTACATTTGGTTTACAATGCATTTTGCCAGATATGTTGTCACTTGTCAAAGCTAAGAATTTTACATGCTGGGTTTTTTTATGGCACATTTAGCACTGATAAGTTGTCACACTCTTGCTTAATATGTTAACATTCTGTCTGTAAACTGTATATGCATAGCTACCTTTTTGAAGCAATATTGAGATTTACTTAAGAACGTGGGGCCCAATAAATACCATCAATGGTGCCCAGTCCAAGAGATGGTGGATCCTATAGGTAAACACCACCTCATCATGCACTAAAACTTACTAAAAAAAAAAAAAGATGTGAAGTTCACACATATAGAAAATGGACATTTTGTGAATACATATTACACGTATTGTAAAATAGATAGAGCTCATATGTAGAGTTTGTTTGATAAACTTTCCTACTACTTTGTCTAAATTAGAAGCAAATTGGTTGAACATTACTTCTACCTAAAATGGCAGAAAACGCACCTATCTTGGTGATGGACAGGACAGCTAGAGGGGATATGGAGGAGGCTGTTATTTTTTTTTTAATAGGTGTACTTTCACCAATTTGCTGATAATTCATTGAAAGTAGATGATCGGTACAATTGCTGCCAATGCATTTTTTAAAGCTGTATTGTCATGAGTCAAATTTGATCATGTTAGGTTCTTGCATAGGTCCTATAGCATTGATAAGTTTCCACCCTCTTTCCTACATACACACATCTCTCCTGCATACACACAACTCTACTACTATCACACACGCAATTTTCCGAAATACACACACAACTCTCCTCCATACACAAACACAGTTCTAACACATATAGCTTTTCTACAGCTTTGAAGTATGCACTCACACCTCTGTTACATACACGCACTGTTTTGCTACATACTTGTACACAGCTTTCTTACATACACCAACAGCTCTCTTATATACTCATGCAGCTCCACACACACAAACACTTATATATATATATATATATATATATATGTACACTCATCCATCGTATACATTACCACATCTTGAAATTCCTTCCAGGAATGTGACTGATCACATGACCTGAAAGGTTCAATGGCTAATCAACAACTTTGTTTGATTGGGACCCTATCCATGCCACCTCACATATCAGGAGTGTCGTTCTTCTTTTCATAAAGAGGTCCAAGGGCTAGTCTTGCAGAAGTTTTTTCAGCTACACAGGATGCGCAACATCCGTGCAAGTCCTGGTGACTTTCTCCCCTGCACTGCACCGATCAGATAGATCAGTGTGGGGCAGGAGAAAGGAGAACAGTTCTTTCAGTGATCATGAAGGATGCTGTCAGTGTTTTCCTCCATCAGAATAAGCAGCCTCTAGACTGTAAGAAACACACACATTTTAACATCATTTTGATTGTCTAAAATTTACTGCAGCTAAAAATTACATTTGGTTTACAATGCATTTTGCCAGATATGTTGTCACTTGTCAAAGCTAAGAATTTTACATGCTGGGTTTTTTTATGGCACATTTAGCACTGATAAGTTGTCACACTCTTGCTTAATATGTTAACATTCTGTCTGTAAACTGTATATGCATAGCTACCTTTTTGAAGCAATATTGAGATTTACTTAAGAACGTGGGGCCCAATAAATACCATCAATGGTGCCCAGTCCAAGAGATGGTGGATCCTATAGGTAAACACCACCTCATCATGCACTAAAACTTACTAAAAAAAAAAAAAGATGTGAAGTTCACACATATAGAAAATGGACATTTTGTGAATACATATTACACGTATTGTAAAATAGATAGAGCTCATATGTAGAGTTTGTTTGATAAACTTTCCTACTACTTTGTCTAAATTAGAAGCAAATTGGTTGAACATTACTTCTACCTAAAATGGCAGAAAACGCACCTATCTTGGTGATGGACAGGACAGCTAGAGGGGATATGGAGGAGGCTGTTATTTTTTTTTTAATAGGTGTACTTTCACCAATTTGCTGATAATTCATTGAAAGTAGATGATCGGTACAATTGCCCAATGCATTTTTTAAAGCTGTATTGTCATGAGTCAAATTTGATCATGTTAGGTTCTTGCATAGGTCCTATAGCATTGATAAGTTTCCACCCTCTTTCCTACATACACACATCTCTCCTGCATACACACAACTCTACTACTATCACACACGCAATTTTCCGAAATACACACACAACTCTCCTCCATACACAAACACAGCTCTAACACATATAGCTTTTCTACAGCTTTGAAGTATGCACTCACACCTCTGTTACATACACGCACTGTTTTGCTACATACTTGTACACAGCTTTCTTACATACACCAACAGCTCTCTTATATACTCATGCAGCTCCACACACACAAACACTTATATATATATATATATATATATATATATATGTACACTCATCCATCGTATACATTACCACATCTTGAAATTCCTTCCAGGAATGTGACTGATCACATGACCTGAAAGGTTCAATGGCTAATCAACAACTTTGTTTGATTGGGACCCTATCCATGCCACCTCACATATCAGGAGTGTCGTTCTTCTTTTCATAAAGAGGTCCAAGGGCTAGTCTTGCAGAAGTTTTTTCAGCTACACAGGATGCGCAACATCCGTGCAAGTCCTGGTGACTTTCTCCCCTGCACTGCACCGATCAGATAGATCAGTGTGGGGCAGGAGAAAGGAGAACAGTTCTTTCAGTGATCATGAAGGATGCTGTCAGTGTTTTCCTCCATCAGAATAAGCAGCCTCTAGACTGTAAGAAACACACACATTTTAACATCATTTTGATTGTCTAAAATTTACTGCAGCTAAAAATTACATTTGGTTTACAATGCATTTTGCCAGATATGTTGTCACTTGTCAAAGCTAAGAATTTTACATGCTGGGTTTTTTTATGGCACATTTAGCACTGATAAGTTGTCACACTCTTGCTTAATATGTTAACATTCTGTCTGTAAACTGTATATGCATAGCTACCTTTTTGAAGCAATATTGAGATTTACTTAAGAACGTGGGGCCCAATAAATACCATCAATGGTGCCCAGTCCAAGAGATGGTGGATCCTATAGGTAAACACCACCTCATCATGCACTAAAACTTACTAAAAAAAAAAAAAGATGTGAAGTTCACACATATAGAAAATGGACATTTTGTGAATACATATTACACGTATTGTAAAATAGATAGAGCTCATATGTAGAGTTTGTTTGATAAACTTTCCTACTACTTTGTCTAAATTAGAAGCAAATTGGTTGAACATTACTTCTACCTAAAATGGCAGAAAACGCACCTATCTTGGTGATGGACAGGACAGCTAGAGGGGATATGGAGGAGGCTGTTATTTTTTTTTTAATAGGTGTACTTTCACCAATTTGCTGATAATTCATTGAAAGTAGATGATCGGTACAATTGCTGCCAATGCATTTTTTAAAGCTGTATTGTCATGAGTCAAATTTGATCATGTTAGGTTCTTGCATAGGTCCTATAGCATTGATAAGTTTCCACCCTCTTTCCTACATACACACATCTCTCCTGCATACACACAACTCTACTACTATCACACACGCAATTTTCCGAAATACACACACAACTCTCCTCCATACACAAACACAGTTCTAACACATATAGCTTTTCTACAGCTTTGAAGTATGCACTCACACCTCTGTTACATACACGCACTGTTTTGCTACATACTTGTACACAGCTTTCTTACATACACCAACAGCTCTCTTATATACTCATGCAGCTCCACACACACAAACACTTATATATATATATATATATATATATATATATGTACACTCATCCATCGTATACATTACCACATCTTGAAATTCCTTCCAGGAATGTGACTGATCACATGACCTGAAAGGTTCAATGGCTAATCAACAACTTTGTTTGATTGGGACCCTATCCATGCCACCTCACATATCAGGAGTGTCGTTCTTCTTTTCATAAAGAGGTCCAAGGGCTAGTCTTGCAGAAGTTTTTTCAGCTACACAGGATGCGCAACATCCGTGCAAGTCCTGGTGACTTTCTCCCCTGCACTGCACCGATCAGATAGATCAGTGTGGGGCAGGAGAAAGGAGAACAGTTCTTTCAGTGATCATGAAGGATGCTGTCAGTGTTTTCCTCCATCAGAATAAGCAGCCTCTAGACTGTAAGAAACACACACATTTTAACATCATTTTGATTGTCTAAAATTTACTGCAGCTAAAAATTACATTTGGTTTACAATGCATTTTGCCAGATATGTTGTCACTTGTCAAAGCTAAGAATTTTACATGCTGGGTTTTTTTATGGCACATTTAGCACTGATAAGTTGTCACACTCTTGCTTAATATGTTAACATTCTGTCTGTAAACTGTATATGCATAGCTACCTTTTTGAAGCAATATTGAGATTTACTTAAGAACGTGGGGCCCAATAAATACCATCAATGGTGCCCAGTCCAAGAGATGGTGGATCCTATAGGTAAACACCACCTCATCATGCACTAAAACTTACTAAAAAAAAAAAAAGATGTGAAGTTCACACATATAGAAAATGGACATTTTGTGAATACATATTACACGTATTGTAAAATAGATAGAGCTCATATGTAGAGTTTGTTTGATAAACTTTCCTACTACTTTGTCTAAATTAGAAGCAAATTGGTTGAACATTACTTCTACCTAAAATGGCAGAAAACGCACCTATCTTGGTGATGGACAGGACAGCTAGAGGGGATATGGAGGAGGCTGTTATTTTTTTTTTAATAGGTGTACTTTCACCAATTTGCTGATAATTCATTGAAAGTAGATGATCGGTACAATTGCTGCCAATGCATTTTTTAAAGCTGTATTGTCATGAGTCAAATTTGATCATGTTAGGTTCTTGCATAGGTCCTATAGCATTGATAAGTTTCCACCCTCTTTCCTACATACACACATCTCTCCTGCATACACACAACTCTACTACTATCACACACGCAATTTTCCGAAATACACACACAACTCTCCTCCATACACAAACACAGTTCTAACACATATAGCTTTTCTACAGCTTTGAAGTATGCACTCACACCTCTGTTACATACACGCACTGTTTTGCTACATACTTGTACACAGCTTTCTTACATACACCAACAGCTCTCTTATATACTCATGCAGCTCCACACACACAAACACTTATATATATATATATATATGTACACTCATCCATCGTATACATTACCACATCTTGAAATTCCTTCCAGGAATGTGACTGATCACATGACCTGAAAGGTTCAATGGCTAATCAACAACTTTGTTTGATTGGGACCCTATCCATGCCACCTCACATATCAGGAGTGTCGTTCTTCTTTTCATAAAGAGGTCCAAGGGCTAGTCTTGCAGAAGTTTTTTCAGCTACACAGGATGCGCAACATCCGTGCAAGTCCTGGTGACTTTCTCCCCTGCACTGCACCGATCAGATAGATCAGTGTGGGGCAGGAGAAAGGAGAACAGTTCTTTCAGTGATCATGAAGGATGCTGTCAGTGTTTTCCTCCATCAGAATAAGCAGCCTCTAGACTGTAAGAAACACACACATTTTAACATCATTTTGATTGTCTAAAATTTACTGCAGCTAAAAATTACATTTGGTTTACAATGCATTTTGCCAGATATGTTGTCACTTGTCAAAGCTAAGAATTTTACATGCTGGGTTTTTTTATGGCACATTTAGCACTGATAAGTTGTCACACTCTTGCTTAATATGTTAACATTCTGTCTGTAAACTGTATATGCATAGCTACCTTTTTGAAGCAATATTGAGATTTACTTAAGAACGTGGGGCCCAATAAATACCATCAATGGTGCCCAGTCCAAGAGATGGTGGATCCTATAGGTAAACACCACCTCATCATGCACTAAAACTTACTAAAAAAAAAAAAAGATGTGAAGTTCACACATATAGAAAATGGACATTTTGTGAATACATATTACACGTATTGTAAAATAGATAGAGCTCATATGTAGAGTTTGTTTGATAAACTTTCCTACTACTTTGTCTAAATTAGAAGCAAATTGGTTGAACATTACTTCTACCTAAAATGGCAGAAAACGCACCTATCTTGGTGATGGACAGGACAGCTAGAGGGGATATGGAGGAGGCTGTTATTTTTTTTTTAATAGGTGTACTTTCACCAATTTGCTGATAATTCATTGAAAGTAGATGATCGGTACAATTGCTGCCAATGCATTTTTTAAAGCTGTATTGTCATGAGTCAAATTTGATCATGTTAGGTTCTTGCATAGGTCCTATAGCATTGATAAGTTTCCACCCTCTTTCCTACATACACACATCTCTCCTGCATACACACAACTCTACTACTATCACACACGCAATTTTCCGAAATACACACACAACTCTCCTCCATACACAAACACAGTTCTAACACATATAGCTTTTCTACAGCTTTGAAGTATGCACTCACACCTCTGTTACATACACGCACTGTTTTGCTACATACTTGTACACAGCTTTCTTACATACACCAACAGCTCTCTTATATACTCATGCAGCTCCACACACACAAACACTTATATATATATATATATATATATATGTACACTCATCCATCGTATACATTACCACATCTTGAAATTCCTTCCAGGAATGTGACTGATCACATGACCTGAAAGGTTCAATGGCTAATCAACAACTTTGTTTGATTGGGACCCTATCCATGCCACCTCACATATCAGGAGTGTCGTTCTTCTTTTCATAAAGAGGTCCAAGGGCTAGTCTTGCAGAAGTTTTTTCAGCTACACAGGATGCGCAACATCCGTGCAAGTCCTGGTGACTTTCTCCCCTGCACTGCACCGATCAGATAGATCAGTGTGGGGCAGGAGAAAGGAGAACAGTTCTTTCAGTGATCATGAAGGATGCTGTCAGTGTTTTCCTCCATCAGAATAAGCAGCCTCTAGACTGTAAGAAACACACACATTTTAACATCATTTTGATTGTCTAAAATTTACTGCAGCTAAAAATTACATTTGGTTTACAATGCATTTTGCCAGATATGTTGTCACTTGTCAAAGCTAAGAATTTTACATGCTGGGTTTTTTTATGGCACATTTAGCACTGATAAGTTGTCACACTCTTGCTTAATATGTTAACATTCTGTCTGTAAACTGTATATGCATAGCTACCTTTTTGAAGCAATATTGAGATTTACTTAAGAACGTGGGGCCCAATAAATACCATCAATGGTGCCCAGTCCAAGAGATGGTGGATCCTATAGGTAAACACCACCTCATCATGCACTAAAACTTACTAAAAAAAAAAAAAGATGTGAAGTTCACACATATAGAAAATGGACATTTTGTGAATACATATTACACGTATTGTAAAATAGATAGAGCTCATATGTAGAGTTTGTTTGATAAACTTTCCTACTACTTTGTCTAAATTAGAAGCAAATTGGTTGAACATTACTTCTACCTAAAATGGCAGAAAACGCACCTATCTTGGTGATGGACAGGACAGCTAGAGGGGATATGGAGGAGGCTGTTACTTTTTTTTTAATAGGTGTACTTTCACCAATTTGCTGATAATTCATTGAAAGTAGATGATCGGTACAATTGCTGCCAATGCATTTTTTAAAGCTGTATTGTCATGAGTCAAATTTGATCATGTTAGGTTCTTGCATAGGTCCTATAGCATTGATAAGTTTCCACCCTCTTTCCTACATACACACATCTCTCCTGCATACACACAACTCTACTACTATCACACACGCAATTTTCCGAAATACACACACAACTCTCCTCCATACACAAACACAGCTCTAACACATATAGCTTTTCTACAGCTTTGAAGTATGCACTCACACCTCTGTTACATACACGCACTGTTTTGCTACATACTTGTACACAGCTTTCTTACATACACCAACAGCTCTCTTATATACTCATGCAGCTCCACACACACAAACACTTATATATATATATATATATATATATATATATATATGTACACTCATCCATCGTATACATTACCACATCTTGAAATTCCTTCCAGGAATGTGACTGATCACATGACCTGAAAGGTTCAATGGCTAATCAACAACTTTGTTTGATTGGGACCCTATCCATGCCACCTCACATATCAGGAGTGTCGTTCTTCTTTTCATAAAGAGGTCCAAGGGCTAGTCTTGCAGAAGTTTTTTCAGCTACACAGGATGCGCAACATCCGTGCAAGTCCTGGTGACTTTCTCCCCTGCACTGCACCGATCAGATAGATCAGTGTGGGGCAGGAGAAAGGAGAACAGTTCTTTCAGTGATCATGAAGGATGCTGTCAGTGTTTTCCTCCATCAGAATAAGCAGCCTCTAGACTGTAAGAAACACACACATTTTAACATCATTTTGATTGTCTAAAATTTACTGCAGCTAAAAATTACATTTGGTTTACAATGCATTTTGCCAGATATGTTGTCACTTGTCAAAGCTAAGAATTTTACATGCTGGGTTTTTTTATGGCACATTTAGCACTGATAAGTTGTCACACTCTTGCTTAATATGTTAACATTCTGTCTGTAAACTGTATATGCATAGCTACCTTTTTGAAGCAATATTGAGATTTACTTAAGAACGTGGGGCCCAATAAATACCATCAATGGTGCCCAGTCCAAGAGATGGTGGATCCTATAGGTAAACACCACCTCATCATGCACTAAAACTTACTAAAAAAAAAAAAAGATGTGAAGTTCACACATATAGAAAATGGACATTTTGTGAATACATATTACACGTATTGTAAAATAGATAGAGCTCATATGTAGAGTTTGTTTGATAAACTTTCCTACTACTTTGTCTAAATTAGAAGCAAATTGGTTGAACATTACTTCTACCTAAAATGGCAGAAAACGCACCTATCTTGGTGATGGACAGGACAGCTAGAGGGGATATGGAGGAGGCTGTTATTTTTTTTTTAATAGGTGTACTTTCACCAATTTGCTGATAATTCATTGAAAGTAGATGATCGGTACAATTGCTGCCAATGCATTTTTTAAAGCTGTATTGTCATGAGTCAAATTTGATCATGTTAGGTTCTTGCATAGGTCCTATAGCATTGATAAGTTTCCACCCTCTTTCCTACATACACACATCTCTCCTGCATACACACAACTCTACTACTATCACACACGCAATTTTCCGAAATACACACACAACTCTCCTCCATACACAAACACAGCTCTAACACATATAGCTTTTCTACAGCTTTGAAGTATGCACTCACACCTCTGTTACATACACGCACTGTTTTGCTACATACTTGTACACAGCTTTCTTACATACACCAACAGCTCTCTTATATACTCATGCAGCTCCACACACACAAACACTTATATATATATATATATATATATATATATATATATGTACACTCATCCATCGTATACATTACCACATCTTGAAATTCCTTCCAGGAATGTGACTGATCACATGACCTGAAAGGTTCAATGGCTAATCAACAACTTTGTTTGATTGGGACCCTATCCATGCCACCTCACATATCAGGAGTGTCGTTCTTCTTTTCATAAAGAGGTCCAAGGGCTAGTCTTGCAGAAGTTTTTTCAGCTACACAGGATGCGCAACATCCGTGCAAGTCCTGGTGACTTTCTCCCCTGCACTGCACCGATCAGATAGATCAGTGTGGGGCAGGAGAAAGGAGAACAGTTCTTTCAGTGATCATGAAGGATGCTGTCAGTGTTTTCCTCCATCAGAATAAGCAGCCTCTAGACTGTAAGAAACACACACATTTTAACATCATTTTGATTGTCTAAAATTTACTGCAGCTAAAAATTACATTTGGTTTACAATGCATTTTGCCAGATATGTTGTCACTTGTCAAAGCTAAGAATTTTACATGCTGGGTTTTTTTATGGCACATTTAGCACTGATAAGTTGTCACACTCTTGCTTAATATGTTAACATTCTGTCTGTAAACTGTATATGCATAGCTACCTTTTTGAAGCAATATTGAGATTTACTTAAGAACGTGGGGCCCAATAAATACCATCAATGGTGCCCAGTCCAAGAGATGGTGGATCCTATAGGTAAACACCACCTCATCATGCACTAAAACTTACTAAAAAAAAAAAAAGATGTGAAGTTCACACATATAGAAAATGGACATTTTGTGAATACATATTACACGTATTGTAAAATAGATAGAGCTCATATGTAGAGTTTGTTTGATAAACTTTCCTACTACTTTGTCTAAATTAGAAGCAAATTGGTTGAACATTACTTCTACCTAAAATGGCAGAAAACGCACCTATCTTGGTGATGGACAGGACAGCTAGAGGGGATATGGAGGAGGCTGTTATTTTTTTTTTAATAGGTGTACTTTCACCAATTTGCTGATAATTCATTGAAAGTAGATGATCGGTACAATTGCTGCCAATGCATTTTTTAAAGCTGTATTGTCATGAGTCAAATTTGATCATGTTAGGTTCTTGCATAGGTCCTATAGCATTGATAAGTTTCCACCCTCTTTCCTACATACACACATCTCTCCTGCATACACACAACTCTACTACTATCACACACGCAATTTTCCGAAATACACACACAACTCTCCTCCATACACAAACACAGCTCTAACACATATAGCTTTTCTACAGCTTTGAAGTATGCACTCACACCTCTGTTACATACACGCACTGTTTTGCTACATACTTGTACACAGCTTTCTTACATACACCAACAGCTCTCTTATATACTCATGCAGCTCCACACACACAAACACTTATATATATATATATATATATATATATATATATATGTACACTCATCCATCGTATACATTACCACATCTTGAAATTCCTTCCAGGAATGTGACTGATCACATGACCTGAAAGGTTCAATGGCTAATCAACAACTTTGTTTGATTGGGACCCTATCCATGCCACCTCACATATCAGGAGTGTCGTTCTTCTTTTCATAAAGAGGTCCAAGGGCTAGTCTTGCAGAAGTTTTTTCAGCTACACAGGATGCGCAACATCCGTGCAAGTCCTGGTGACTTTCTCCCCTGCACTGCACCGATCAGATAGATCAGTGTGGGGCAGGAGAAAGGAGAACAGTTCTTTCAGTGATCATGAAGGATGCTGTCAGTGTTTTCCTCCATCAGAATAAGCAGCCTCTAGACTGTAAGAAACACACACATTTTAACATCATTTTGATTGTCTAAAATTTACTGCAGCTAAAAATTACATTTGGTTTACAATGCATTTTGCCAGATATGTTGTCACTTGTCAAAGCTAAGAATTTTACATGCTGGGTTTTTTTATGGCACATTTAGCACTGATAAGTTGTCACACTCTTGCTTAATATGTTAACATTCTGTCTGTAAACTGTATATGCATAGCTACCTTTTTGAAGCAATATTGAGATTTACTTAAGAACGTGGGGCCCAATAAATACCATCAATGGTGCCCAGTCCAAGAGATGGTGGATCCTATAGGTAAACACCACCTCATCATGCACTAAAACTTACTAAAAAAAAAAAAAGATGTGAAGTTCACACATATAGAAAATGGACATTTTGTGAATACATATTACACGTATTGTAAAATAGATAGAGCTCATATGTAGAGTTTGTTTGATAAACTTTCCTACTACTTTGTCTAAATTAGAAGCAAATTGGTTGAACATTACTTCTACCTAAAATGGCAGAAAACGCACCTATCTTGGTGATGGACAGGACAGCTAGAGGGGATATGGAGGAGGCTGTTATTTTTTTTTTAATAGGTGTACTTTCACCAATTTGCTGATAATTCATTGAAAGTAGATGATCGGTACAATTGCTGCCAATGCATTTTTTAAAGCTGTATTGTCATGAGTCAAATTTGATCATGTTAGGTTCTTGCATAGGTCCTATAGCATTGATAAGTTTCCACCCTCTTTCCTACATACACACATCTCTCCTGCATACACACAACTCTACTACTATCACACACGCAATTTTCCGAAATACACACACAACTCTCCTCCATACACAAACACAGTTCTAACACATATAGCTTTTCTACAGCTTTGAAGTATGCACTCACACCTCTGTTACATACACGCACTGTTTTGCTACATACTTGTACACAGCTTTCTTACATACACCAACAGCTCTCTTATATACTCATGCAGCTCCACACACACAAACACTTATATATATATATATATATATATATATATATGTACACTCATCCATCGTATACATTACCACATCTTGAAATTCCTTCCAGGAATGTGACTGATCACATGACCTGAAAGGTTCAATGGCTAATCAACAACTTTGTTTGATTGGGACCCTATCCATGCCACCTCACATATCAGGAGTGTCGTTCTTCTTTTCATAAAGAGGTCCAAGGGCTAGTCTTGCAGAAGTTTTTTCAGCTACACAGGATGCGCAACATCCGTGCAAGTCCTGGTGACTTTCTCCCCTGCACTGCACCGATCAGATAGATCAGTGTGGGGCAGGAGAAAGGAGAACAGTTCTTTCAGTGATCATGAAGGATGCTGTCAGTGTTTTCCTCCATCAGAATAAGCAGCCTCTAGACTGTAAGAAACACACACATTTTAACATCATTTTGATTGTCTAAAATTTACTGCAGCTAAAAATTACATTTGGTTTACAATGCATTTTGCCAGATATGTTGTCACTTGTCAAAGCTAAGAATTTTACATGCTGGGTTTTTTTATGGCACATTTAGCACTGATAAGTTGTCACACTCTTGCTTAATATGTTAACATTCTGTCTGTAAACTGTATATGCATAGCTACCTTTTTGAAGCAATATTGAGATTTACTTAAGAACGTGGGGCCCAATAAATACCATCAATGGTGCCCAGTCCAAGAGATGGTGGATCCTATAGGTAAACACCACCTCATCATGCACTAAAACTTACTAAAAAAAAAAAAAGATGTGAAGTTCACACATATAGAAAATGGACATTTTGTGAATACATATTACACGTATTGTAAAATAGATAGAGCTCATATGTAGAGTTTGTTTGATAAACTTTCCTACTACTTTGTCTAAATTAGAAGCAAATTGGTTGAACATTACTTCTACCTAAAATGGCAGAAAACGCACCTATCTTGGTGATGGACAGGACAGCTAGAGGGGATATGGAGGAGGCTGTTATTTTTTTTTTAATAGGTGTACTTTCACCAATTTGCTGATAATTCATTGAAAGTAGATGATCGGTACAATTGCTGCCAATGCATTTTTTAAAGCTGTATTGTCATGAGTCAAATTTGATCATGTTAGGTTCTTGCATAGGTCCTATAGCATTGATAAGTTTCCACCCTCTTTCCTACATACACACATCTCTCCTGCATACACACAACTCTACTACTATCACACACGCAATTTTCCGAAATACACACACAACTCTCCTCCATACACAAACACAGTTCTAACACATATAGCTTTTCTACAGCTTTGAAGTATGCACTCACACCTCTGTTACATACACGCACTGTTTTGCTACATACTTGTACACAGCTTTCTTACATACACCAACAGCTCTCTTATATACTCATGCAGCTCCACACACACAAACACTTATATATATATATATATATATATATATATATATGTACACTCATCCATCGTATACATTACCACATCTTGAAATTCCTTCCAGGAATGTGACTGATCACATGACCTGAAAGGTTCAATGGCTAATCAACAACTTTGTTTGATTGGGACCCTATCCATGCCACCTCACATATCAGGAGTGTCGTTCTTCTTTTCATAAAGAGGTCCAAGGGCTAGTCTTGCAGAAGTTTTTTCAGCTACACAGGATGCGCAACATCCGTGCAAGTCCTGGTGACTTTCTCCCCTGCACTGCACCGATCAGATAGATCAGTGTGGGGCAGGAGAAAGGAGAACAGTTCTTTCAGTGATCATGAAGGATGCTGTCAGTGTTTTCCTCCATCAGAATAAGCAGCCTCTAGACTGTAAGA
This sequence comes from Phyllobates terribilis, assembly GCF_046119375.1. Taxonomy (NCBI): domain Eukaryota; kingdom Metazoa; phylum Chordata; class Amphibia; order Anura; family Dendrobatidae; genus Phyllobates; species Phyllobates terribilis. Next base: position 15,251 of record NW_027365749.1, on the reverse strand, counting down.
AACACACACATTTTAACATCATTTTGATTGTCTAAAATTTACTGCAGCTAAAAATTACATTTGGTTTACAATGCATTTTGCCAGATATGTTGTCACTTGTCAAAGCTAAGAATTTTACATGCTGGGTTTTTTTATGGCACATTTAGCACTGATAAGTTGTCACACTCTTGCTTAATATGTTAACATTCTGTCTGTAAACTGTATATGCATAGCTACCTTTTTGAAGCAATATTGAGATTTACTTAAGAACGTGGGGCCCAATAAATACCATCAATGGTGCCCAGTCCAAGAGATGGTGGATCCTATAGGTAAACACCACCTCATCATGCACTAAAACTTACTAAAAAAAAAAAAAGATGTGAAGTTCACACATATAGAAAATGGACATTTTGTGAATACATATTACACGTATTGTAAAATAGATAGAGCTCATATGTAGAGTTTGTTTGATAAACTTTCCTACTACTTTGTCTAAATTAGAAGCAAATTGGTTGAACATTACTTCTACCTAAAATGGCAGAAAACGCACCTATCTTGGTGATGGACAGGACAGCTAGAGGGGATATGGAGGAGGCTGTTATTTTTTTTTTAATAGGTGTACTTTCACCAATTTGCTGATAATTCATTGAAAGTAGATGATCGGTACAATTGCTGCCAATGCATTTTTTAAAGCTGTATTGTCATGAGTCAAATTTGATCATGTTAGGTTCTTGCATAGGTCCTATAGCATTGATAAGTTTCCACCCTCTTTCCTACATACACACATCTCTCCTGCATACACACAACTCTACTACTATCACACACGCAATTTTCCGAAATACACACACAACTCTCCTCCATACACAAACACAGCTCTAACACATATAGCTTTTCTACAGCTTTGAAGTATGCACTCACACCTCTGTTACATACACGCACTGTTTTGCTACATACTTGTACACAGCTTTCTTACATACACCAACAGCTCTCTTATATACTCATGCAGCTCCACACACACAAACACTTATATATATATATATATATATATATATATATATGTACACTCATCCATCGTATACATTACCACATCTTGAAATTCCTTCCAGGAATGTGACTGATCACATGACCTGAAAGGTTCAATGGCTAATCAACAACTTTGTTTGATTGGGACCCTATCCATGCCACCTCACATATCAGGAGTGTCGTTCTTCTTTTCATAAAGAGGTCCAAGGGCTAGTCTTGCAGAAGTTTTTTCAGCTACACAGGATGCGCAACATCCGTGCAAGTCCTGGTGACTTTCTCCCCTGCACTGCACCGATCAGATAGATCAGTGTGGGGCAGGAGAAAGGAGAACAGTTCTTTCAGTGATCATGAAGGATGCTGTCAGTGTTTTCCTCCATCAGAATAAGCAGCCTCTAGACTGTAAGAAACACACACATTTTAACATCATTTTGATTGTCTAAAATTTACTGCAGCTAAAAATTACATTTGGTTTACAATGCATTTTGCCAGATATGTTGTCACTTGTCAAAGCTAAGAATTTTACATGCTGGGTTTTTTTATGGCACATTTAGCACTGATAAGTTGTCACACTCTTGCTTAATATGTTAACATTCTGTCTGTAAACTGTATATGCATAGCTACCTTTTTGAAGCAATATTGAGATTTACTTAAGAACGTGGGGCCCAATAAATACCATCAATGGTGCCCAGTCCAAGAGATGGTGGATCCTATAGGTAAACACCACCTCATCATGCACTAAAACTTACTAAAAAAAAAAAAAGATGTGAAGTTCACACATATAGAAAATGGACATTTTGTGAATACATATTACACGTATTGTAAAATAGATAGAGCTCATATGTAGAGTTTGTTTGATAAACTTTCCTACTACTTTGTCTAAATTAGAAGCAAATTGGTTGAACATTACTTCTACCTAAAATGGCAGAAAACGCACCTATCTTGGTGATGGACAGGACAGCTAGAGGGGATATGGAGGAGGCTGTTATTTTTTTTTTAATAGGTGTACTTTCACCAATTTGCTGATAATTCATTGAAAGTAGATGATCGGTACAATTGCTGCCAATGCATTTTTTAAAGCTGTATTGTCATGAGTCAAATTTGATCATGTTAGGTTCTTGCATAGGTCCTATAGCATTGATAAGTTTCCACCCTCTTTCCTACATACACACATCTCTCCTGCATACACACAACTCTACTACTATCACACACGCAATTTTCCGAAATACACACACAACTCTCCTCCATACACAAACACAGTTCTAACACATATAGCTTTTCTACAGCTTTGAAGTATGCACTCACACCTCTGTTACATACACGCACTGTTTTGCTACATACTTGTACACAGCTTTCTTACATACACCAACAGCTCTCTTATATACTCATGCAGCTCCACACACACAAACACTTATATATATATATATATATATATATATATATATGTACACTCATCCATCGTATACATTACCACATCTTGAAATTCCTTCCAGGAATGTGACTGATCACATGACCTGAAAGGTTCAATGGCTAATCAACAACTTTGTTTGATTGGGACCCTATCCATGCCACCTCACATATCAGGAGTGTCGTTCTTCTTTTCATAAAGAGGTCCAAGGGCTAGTCTTGCAGAAGTTTTTTCAGCTACACAGGATGCGCAACATCCGTGCAAGTCCTGGTGACTTTCTCCCCTGCACTGCACCGATCAGATAGATCAGTGTGGGGCAGGAGAAAGGAGAACAGTTCTTTCAGTGATCATGAAGGATGCTGTCAGTGTTTTCCTCCATCAGAATAAGCAGCCTCTAGACTGTAAGAAACACACACATTTTAACATCATTTTGATTGTCTAAAATTTACTGCAGCTAAAAATTACATTTGGTTTACAATGCATTTTGCCAGATATGTTGTCACTTGTCAAAGCTAAGAATTTTACATGCTGGGTTTTTTTATGGCACATTTAGCACTGATAAGTTGTCACACTCTTGCTTAATATGTTAACATTCTGTCTGTAAACTGTATATGCATAGCTACCTTTTTGAAGCAATATTGAGATTTACTTAAGAACGTGGGGCCCAATAAATACCATCAATGGTGCCCAGTCCAAGAGATGGTGGATCCTATAGGTAAACACCACCTCATCATGCACTAAAACTTACTAAAAAAAAAAAAAGATGTGAAGTTCACACATATAGAAAATGGACATTTTGTGAATACATATTACACGTATTGTAAAATAGATAGAGCTCATATGTAGAGTTTGTTTGATAAACTTTCCTACTACTTTGTCTAAATTAGAAGCAAATTGGTTGAACATTACTTCTACCTAAAATGGCAGAAAACGCACCTATCTTGGTGATGGACAGGACAGCTAGAGGGGATATGGAGGAGGCTGTTATTTTTTTTTTAATAGGTGTACTTTCACCAATTTGCTGATAATTCATTGAAAGTAGATGATCGGTACAATTGCTGCCAATGCATTTTTTAAAGCTGTATTGTCATGAGTCAAATTTGATCATGTTAGGTTCTTGCATAGGTCCTATAGCATTGATAAGTTTCCACCCTCTTTCCTACATACACACATCTCTCCTGCATACACACAACTCTACTACTATCACACACGCAATTTTCCGAAATACACACACAACTCTCCTCCATACACAAACACAGCTCTAACACATATAGCTTTTCTACAGCTTTGAAGTATGCACTCACACCTCTGTTACATACACGCACTGTTTTGCTACATACTTGTACACAGCTTTCTTACATACACCAACAGCTCTCTTATATACTCATGCAGCTCCACACACACAAACACTTATATATATATATATATATATATATATATATGTACACTCATCCATCGTATACATTACCACATCTTGAAATTCCTTCCAGGAATGTGACTGATCACATGACCTGAAAGGTTCAATGGCTAATCAACAACTTTGTTTGATTGGGACCCTATCCATGCCACCTCACATATCAGGAGTGTCGTTCTTCTTTTCATAAAGAGGTCCAAGGGCTAGTCTTGCAGAAGTTTTTTCAGCTACACAGGATGCGCAACATCCGTGCAAGTCCTGGTGACTTTCTCCCCTGCACTGCACCGATCAGATAGATCAGTGTGGGGCAGGAGAAAGGAGAACAGTTCTTTCAGTGATCATGAAGGATGCTGTCAGTGTTTTCCTCCATCAGAATAAGCAGCCTCTAGACTGTAAGAAACACACACATTTTAACATCATTTTGATTGTCTAAAATTTACTGCAGCTAAAAATTACATTTGGTTTACAATGCATTTTGCCAGATATGTTGTCACTTGTCAAAGCTAAGAATTTTACATGCTGGGTTTTTTTATGGCACATTTAGCACTGATAAGTTGTCACACTCTTGCTTAATATGTTAACATTCTGTCTGTAAACTGTATATGCATAGCTACCTTTTTGAAGCAATATTGAGATTTACTTAAGAACGTGGGGCCCAATAAATACCATCAATGGTGCCCAGTCCAAGAGATGGTGGATCCTATAGGTAAACACCACCTCATCATGCACTAAAACTTACTAAAAAAAAAAAAAGATGTGAAGTTCACACATATAGAAAATGGACATTTTGTGAATACATATTACACGTATTGTAAAATAGATAGAGCTCATATGTAGAGTTTGTTTGATAAACTTTCCTACTACTTTGTCTAAATTAGAAGCAAATTGGTTGAACATTACTTCTACCTAAAATGGCAGAAAACGCACCTATCTTGGTGATGGACAGGACAGCTAGAGGGGATATGGAGGAGGCTGTTATTTTTTTTTTAATAGGTGTACTTTCACCAATTTGCTGATAATTCATTGAAAGTAGATGATCGGTACAATTGCTGCCAATGCATTTTTTAAAGCTGTATTGTCATGAGTCAAATTTGATCATGTTAGGTTCTTGCATAGGTCCTATAGCATTGATAAGTTTCCACCCTCTTTCCTACATACACACATCTCTCCTGCATACACACAACTCTACTACTATCACACACGCAATTTTCCGAAATACACACACAACTCTCCTCCATACACAAACACAGTTCTAACACATATAGCTTTTCTACAGCTTTGAAGTATGCACTCACACCTCTGTTACATACACGCACTGTTTTGCTACATACTTGTACACAGCTTTCTTACATACACCAACAGCTCTCTTATATACTCATGCAGCTCCACACACACAAACACTTATATATATATATATATATATATATATATATATGTACACTCATCCATCGTATACATTACCACATCTTGAAATTCCTTCCAGGAATGTGACTGATCACATGACCTGAAAGGTTCAATGGCTAATCAACAACTTTGTTTGATTGGGACCCTATCCATGCCACCTCACATATCAGGAGTGTCGTTCTTCTTTTCATAAAGAGGTCCAAGGGCTAGTCTTGCAGAAGTTTTTTCAGCTACACAGGATGCGCAACATCCGTGCAAGTCCTGGTGACTTTCTCCCCTGCACTGCACCGATCAGATAGATCAGTGTGGGGCAGGAGAAAGGAGAACAGTTCTTTCAGTGATCATGAAGGATGCTGTCAGTGTTTTCCTCCATCAGAATAAGCAGCCTCTAGACTGTAAGAAACACACACATTTTAACATCATTTTGATTGTCTAAAATTTACTGCAGCTAAAAATTACATTTGGTTTACAATGCATTTTGCCAGATATGTTGTCACTTGTCAAAGCTAAGAATTTTACATGCTGGGTTTTTTTATGGCACATTTAGCACTGATAAGTTGTCACACTCTTGCTTAATATGTTAACATTCTGTCTGTAAACTGTATATGCATAGCTACCTTTTTGAAGCAATATTGAGATTTACTTAAGAACGTGGGGCCCAATAAATACCATCAATGGTGCCCAGTCCAAGAGATGGTGGATCCTATAGGTAAACACCACCTCATCATGCACTAAAACTTACTAAAAAAAAAAAAAGATGTGAAGTTCACACATATAGAAAATGGACATTTTGTGAATACATATTACACGTATTGTAAAATAGATAGAGCTCATATGTAGAGTTTGTTTGATAAACTTTCCTACTACTTTGTCTAAATTAGAAGCAAATTGGTTGAACATTACTTCTACCTAAAATGGCAGAAAACGCACCTATCTTGGTGATGGACAGGACAGCTAGAGGGGATATGGAGGAGGCTGTTATTTTTTTTTTAATAGGTGTACTTTCACCAATTTGCTGATAATTCATTGAAAGTAGATGATCGGTACAATTGCTGCCAATGCATTTTTTAAAGCTGTATTGTCATGAGTCAAATTTGATCATGTTAGGTTCTTGCATAGGTCCTATAGCATTGATAAGTTTCCACCCTCTTTCCTACATACACACATCTCTCCTGCATACACACAACTCTACTACTATCACACACGCAATTTTCCGAAATACACACACAACTCTCCTCCATACACAAACACAGCTCTAACACATATAGCTTTTCTACAGCTTTGAAGTATGCACTCACACCTCTGTTACATACACGCACTGTTTTGCTACATACTTGTACACAGCTTTCTTACATACACCAACAGCTCTCTTATATACTCATGCAGCTCCACACACACAAACACTTATATATATATATATATATATATATATATATGTACACTCATCCATCGTATACATTACCACATCTTGAAATTCCTTCCAGGAATGTGACTGATCACATGACCTGAAAGGTTCAATGGCTAATCAACAACTTTGTTTGATTGGGACCCTATCCATGCCACCTCACATATCAGGAGTGTCGTTCTTCTTTTCATAAAGAGGTCCAAGGGCTAGTCTTGCAGAAGTTTTTTCAGCTACACAGGATGCGCAACATCCGTGCAAGTCCTGGTGACTTTCTCCCCTGCACTGCACCGATCAGATAGATCAGTGTGGGGCAGGAGAAAGGAGAACAGTTCTTTCAGTGATCATGAAGGATGCTGTCAGTGTTTTCCTCCATCAGAATAAGCAGCCTCTAGACTGTAAGAAACACACACATTTTAACATCATTTTGATTGTCTAAAATTTACTGCAGCTAAAAATTACATTTGGTTTACAATGCATTTTGCCAGATATGTTGTCACTTGTCAAAGCTAAGAATTTTACATGCTGGGTTTTTTTATGGCACATTTAGCACTGATAAGTTGTCACACTCTTGCTTAATATGTTAACATTCTGTCTGTAAACTGTATATGCATAGCTACCTTTTTGAAGCAATATTGAGATTTACTTAAGAACGTGGGGCCCAATAAATACCATCAATGGTGCCCAGTCCAAGAGATGGTGGATCCTATAGGTAAACACCACCTCATCATGCACTAAAACTTACTAAAAAAAAAAAAAAGATGTGAAGTTCACACATATAGAAAATGGACATTTTGTGAATACATATTACACGTATTGTAAAATAGATAGAGCTCATATGTAGAGTTTGTTTGATAAACTTTCCTACTACTTTGTCTAAATTAGAAGCAAATTGGTTGAACATTACTTCTACCTAAAATGGCAGAAAACGCACCTATCTTGGTGATGGACAGGACAGCTAGAGGGGATATGGAGGAGGCTGTTATTTTTTTTTTAATAGGTGTACTTTCACCAATTTGCTGATAATTCATTGAAAGTAGATGATCGGTACAATTGCTGCCAATGCATTTTTTAAAGCTGTATTGTCATGAGTCAAATTTGATCATGTTAGGTTCTTGCATAGGTCCTATAGCATTGATAAGTTTCCACCCTCTTTCCTACATACACACATCTCTCCTGCATACACACAACTCTACTACTATCACACACGCAATTTTCCGAAATACACACACAACTCTCCTCCATACACAAACACAGTTCTAACACATATAGCTTTTCTACAGCTTTGAAGTATGCACTCACACCTCTGTTACATACACGCACTGTTTTGCTACATACTTGTACACAGCTTTCTTACATACACCAACAGCTCTCTTATATACTCATGCAGCTCCACACACACAAACACTTATATATATATATATATATATATATATATATATGTACACTCATCCATCGTATACATTACCACATCTTGAAATTCCTTCCAGGAATGTGACTGATCACATGACCTGAAAGGTTCAATGGCTAATCAACAACTTTGTTTGATTGGGACCCTATCCATGCCACCTCACATATCAGGAGTGTCGTTCTTCTTTTCATAAAGAGGTCCAAGGGCTAGTCTTGCAGAAGTTTTTTCAGCTACACAGGATGCGCAACATCCGTGCAAGTCCTGGTGACTTTCTCCCCTGCACTGCACCGATCAGATAGATCAGTGTGGGGCAGGAGAAAGGAGAACAGTTCTTTCAGTGATCATGAAGGATGCTGTCAGTGTTTTCCTCCATCAGAATAAGCAGCCTCTAGACTGTAAGAAACACACACATTTTAACATCATTTTGATTGTCTAAAATTTACTGCAGCTAAAAATTACATTTGGTTTACAATGCATTTTGCCAGATATGTTGTCACTTGTCAAAGCTAAGAATTTTACATGCTGGGTTTTTTTATGGCACATTTAGCACTGATAAGTTGTCACACTCTTGCTTAATATGTTAACATTCTGTCTGTAAACTGTATATGCATAGCTACCTTTTTGAAGCAATATTGAGATTTACTTAAGAACGTGGGGCCCAATAAATACCATCAATGGTGCCCAGTCCAAGAGATGGTGGATCCTATAGGTAAACACCACCTCATCATGCACTAAAACTTACTAAAAAAAAAAAAAGATGTGAAGTTCACACATATAGAAAATGGACATTTTGTGAATACATATTACACGTATTGTAAAATAGATAGAGCTCATATGTAGAGTTTGTTTGATAAACTTTCCTACTACTTTGTCTAAATTAGAAGCAAATTGGTTGAACATTACTTCTACCTAAAATGGCAGAAAACGCACCTATCTTGGTGATGGACAGGACAGCTAGAGGGGATATGGAGGAGGCTGTTATTTTTTTTTTAATAGGTGTACTTTCACCAATTTGCTGATAATTCATTGAAAGTAGATGATCGGTACAATTGCTGCCAATGCATTTTTTAAAGCTGTATTGTCATGAGTCAAATTTGATCATGTTAGGTTCTTGCATAGGTCCTATAGCATTGATAAGTTTCCACCCTCTTTCCTACATACACACATCTCTCCTGCATACACACAACTCTACTACTATCACACACGCAATTTTCCGAAATACACACACAACTCTCCTCCATACACAAACACAGCTCTAACACATATAGCTTTTCTACAGCTTTGAAGTATGCACTCACACCTCTGTTACATACACGCACTGTTTTGCTACATACTTGTACACAGCTTTCTTACATACACCAACAGCTCTCTTATATACTCATGCAGCTCCACACACACAAACACTTATATATATATATATATATATATATATATATGTACACTCATCCATCGTATACATTACCACATCTTGAAATTCCTTCCAGGAATGTGACTGATCACATGACCTGAAAGGTTCAATGGCTAATCAACAACTTTGTTTGATTGGGACCCTATCCATGCCACCTCACATATCAGGAGTGTCGTTCTTCTTTTCATAAAGAGGTCCAAGGGCTAGTCTTGCAGAAGTTTTTTCAGCTACACAGGATGCGCAACATCCGTGCAAGTCCTGGTGACTTTCTCCCCTGCACTGCACCGATCAGATAGATCAGTGTGGGGCAGGAGAAAGGAGAACAGTTCTTTCAGTGATCATGAAGGATGCTGTCAGTGTTTTCCTCCATCAGAATAAGCAGCCTCTAGACTGTAAGAAACACACACATTTTAACATCATTTTGATTGTCTAAAATTTACTGCAGCTAAAAATTACATTTGGTTTACAATGCATTTTGCCAGATATGTTGTCACTTGTCAAAGCTAAGAATTTTACATGCTGGGTTTTTTTATGGCACATTTAGCACTGATAAGTTGTCACACTCTTGCTTAATATGTTAACATTCTGTCTGTAAACTGTATATGCATAGCTACCTTTTTGAAGCAATATTGAGATTTACTTAAGAACGTGGGGCCCAATAAATACCATCAATGGTGCCCAGTCCAAGAGATGGTGGATCCTATAGGTAAACACCACCTCATCATGCACTAAAACTTACTAAAAAAAAAAAAAGATGTGAAGTTCACACATATAGAAAATGGACATTTTGTGAATACATATTACACGTATTGTAAAATAGATAGAGCTCATATGTAGAGTTTGTTTGATAAACTTTCCTACTACTTTGTCTAAATTAGAAGCAAATTGGTTGAACATTACTTCTACCTAAAATGGCAGAAAACGCACCTATCTTGGTGATGGACAGGACAGCTAGAGGGGATATGGAGGAGGCTGTTATTTTTTTTTTAATAGGTGTACTTTCACCAATTTGCTGATAATTCATTGAAAGTAGATGATCGGTACAATTGCTGCCAATGCATTTTTTAAAGCTGTATTGTCATGAGTCAAATTTGATCATGTTAGGTTCTTGCATAGGTCCTATAGCATTGATAAGTTTCCACCCTCTTTCCTACATACACACATCTCTCCTGCATACACACAACTCTACTACTATCACACACGCAATTTTCCGAAATACACACACAACTCTCCTCCATACACAAACACAGCTCTAACACATATAGCTTTTCTACAGCTTTGAAGTATGCACTCACACCTCTGTTACATACACGCACTGTTTTGCTACATACTTGTACACAGCTTTCTTACATACACCAACAGCTCTCTTATATACTCATGCAGCTCCACACACACAAACACTTATATATATATATATATATATATATATATATATGTACACTCATCCATCGTATACATTACCACATCTTGAAATTCCTTCCAGGAATGTGACTGATCACATGACCTGAAAGGTTCAATGGCTAATCAACAACTTTGTTTGATTGGGACCCTATCCATGCCACCTCACATATCAGGAGTGTCGTTCTTCTTTTCATAAAGAGGTCCAAGGGCTAGTCTTGCAGAAGTTTTTTCAGCTACACAGGATGCGCAACATCCGTGCAAGTCCTGGTGACTTTCTCCCCTGCACTGCACCGATCAGATAGATCAGTGTGGGGCAGGAGAAAGGAGAACAGTTCTTTCAGTGATCATGAAGGATGCTGTCAGTGTTTTCCTCCATCAGAATAAGCAGCCTCTAGACTGTAAGAAACACACACATTTTAACATCATTTTGATTGTCTAAAATTTACTGCAGCTAAAAATTACATTTGGTTTACAATGCATTTTGCCAGATATGTTGTCACTTGTCAAAGCTAAGAATTTTACATGCTGGGTTTTTTTATGGCACATTTAGCACTGATAAGTTGTCACACTCTTGCTTAATATGTTAACATTCTGTCTGTAAACTGTATATGCATAGCTACCTTTTTGAAGCAATATTGAGATTTACTTAAGAACGTGGGGCCCAATAAATACCATCAATGGTGCCCAGTCCAAGAGATGGTGGATCCTATAGGTAAACACCACCTCATCATGCACTAAAACTTACTAAAAAAAAAAAAAGATGTGAAGTTCACACATATAGAAAATGGACATTTTGTGAATACATATTACACGTATTGTAAAATAGATAGAGCTCATATGTAGAGTTTGTTTGATAAACTTTCCTACTACTTTGTCTAAATTAGAAGCAAATTGGTTGAACATTACTTCTACCTAAAATGGCAGAAAACGCACCTATCTTGGTGATGGACAGGACAGCTAGAGGGGATATGGAGGAGGCTGTTATTTTTTTTTTAATAGGTGTACTTTCACCAATTTGCTGATAATTCATTGAAAGTAGATGATCGGTACAATTGCTGCCAATGCATTTTTTAAAGCTGTATTGTCATGAGTCAAATTTGATCATGTTAGGTTCTTGCATAGGTCCTATAGCATTGATAAGTTTCCACCCTCTTTCCTACATACACACATCTCTCCTGCATACACACAACTCTACTACTATCACACACGCAATTTTCCGAAATACACACACAACTCTCCTCCATACACAAACACAGTTCTAACACATATAGCTTTTCTACAGCTTTGAAGTATGCACTCACACCTCTGTTACATACACGCACTGTTTTGCTACATACTTGTACACAGCTTTCTTACATACACCAACAGCTCTCTTATATACTCATGCAGCTCCACACACACAAACACTTATATATATATATATATATATATATATATATATGTACACTCATCCATCGTATACATTACCACATCTTGAAATTCCTTCCAGGAATGTGACTGATCACATGACCTGAAAGGTTCAATGGCTAATCAACAACTTTGTTTGATTGGGACCCTATCCATGCCACCTCACATATCAGGAGTGTCGTTCTTCTTTTCATAAAGAGGTCCAAGGGCTAGTCTTGCAGAAGTTTTTTCAGCTACACAGGATGCGCAACATCCGTGCAAGTCCTGGTGACTTTCTCCCCTGCACTGCACCGATCAGATAGATCAGTGTGGGGCAGGAGAAAGGAGAACAGTTCTTTCAGTGATCATGAAGGATGCTGTCAGTGTTTTCCTCCATCAGAATAAGCAGCCTCTAGACTGTAAGAAACACACACATTTTAACATCATTTTGATTGTCTAAAATTTACTGCAGCTAAAAATTACATTTGGTTTACAATGCATTTTGCCAGATATGTTGTCACTTGTCAAAGCTAAGAATTTTACATGCTGGGTTTTTTTATGGCACATTTAGCACTGATAAGTTGTCACACTCTTGCTTAATATGTTAACATTCTGTCTGTAAACTGTATATGCATAGCTACCTTTTTGAAGCAATATTGAGATTTACTTAAGAACGTGGGGCCCAATAAATACCATCAATGGTGCCCAGTCCAAGAGATGGTGGATCCTATAGGTAAACACCACCTCATCATGCACTAAAACTTACTAAAAAAAAAAAAAGATGTGAAGTTCACACATATAGAAAATGGACATTTTGTGAATACATATTACACGTATTGTAAAATAGATAGAGCTCATATGTAGAGTTTGTTTGATAAACTTTCCTACTACTTTGTCTAAATTAGAAGCAAATTGGTTGAACATTACTTCTACCTAAAATGGCAGAAAACGCACCTATCTTGGTGATGGACAGGACAGCTAGAGGGGATATGGAGGAGGCTGTTATTTTTTTTTTAATAGGTGTACTTTCACCAATTTGCTGATAATTCATTGAAAGTAGATGATCGGTACAATTGCTGCCAATGCATTTTTTAAAGCTGTATTGTCATGAGTCAAATTTGATCATGTTAGGTTCTTGCATAGGTCCTATAGCATTGATAAGTTTCCACCCTCTTTCCTACATACACACATCTCTCCTGCATACACACAACTCTACTACTATCACACACGCAATTTTCCGAAATACACACACAACTCTCCTCCATACACAAACACAGCTCTAACACATATAGCTTTTCTACAGCTTTGAAGTATGCACTCACACCTCTGTTACATACACGCACTGTTTTGCTACATACTTGTACACAGCTTTCTTACATACACCAACAGCTCTCTTATATACTCATGCAGCTCCACACACACAAACACTTATATATATATATATATATATATATATATGTACACTCATCCATCGTATACATTACCACATCTTGAAATTCCTTCCAGGAATGTGACTGATCACATGACCTGAAAGGTTCAATGGCTAATCAACAACTTTGTTTGATTGGGACCCTATCCATGCCACCTCACATATCAGGAGTGTCGTTCTTCTTTTCATAAAGAGGTCCAAGGGCTAGTCTTGCAGAAGTTTTTTCAGCTACACAGGATGCGCAACATCCGTGCAAGTCCTGGTGACTTTCTCCCCTGCACTGCACCGATCAGATAGATCAGTGTGGGGCAGGAGAAAGGAGAACAGTTCTTTCAGTGATCATGAAGGATGCTGTCAGTGTTTTCCTCCATCAGAATAAGCAGCCTCTAGACTGTAAGAAACACACACATTTTAACATCATTTTGATTGTCTAAAATTTACTGCAGCTAAAAATTACATTTGGTTTACAATGCATTTTGCCAGATATGTTGTCACTTGTCAAAGCTAAGAATTTTACATGCTGGGTTTTTTTATGGCACATTTAGCACTGATAAGTTGTCACACTCTTGCTTAATATGTTAACATTCTGTCTGTAAACTGTATATGCATAGCTACCTTTTTGAAGCAATATTGAGATTTACTTAAGAACGTGGGGCCCAATAAATACCATCAATGGTGCCCAGTCCAAGAGATGGTGGATCCTATAGGTAAACACCACCTCATCATGCACTAAAACTTACTAAAAAAAAAAAAAGATGTGAAGTTCACACATATAGAAAATGGACATTTTGTGAATACATATTACACGTATTGTAAAATAGATAGAGCTCATATGTAGAGTTTGTTTGATAAACTTTCCTACTACTTTGTCTAAATTAGAAGCAAATTGGTTGAACATTACTTCTACCTAAAATGGCAGAAAACGCACCTATCTTGGTGATGGACAGGACAGCTAGAGGGGATATGGAGGAGGCTGTTATTTTTTTTTTAATAGGTGTACTTTCACCAATTTGCTGATAATTCATTGAAAGTAGATGATCGGTACAATTGCTGCCAATGCATTTTTTAAAGCTGTATTGTCATGAGTCAAATTTGATCATGTTAGGTTCTTGCATAGGTCCTATAGCATTGATAAGTTTCCACCCTCTTTCCTACATACACACATCTCTCCTGCATACACACAACTCTACTACTATCACACACGCAATTTTCCGAAATACACACACAACTCTCCTCCATACACAAACACAGCTCTAACACATATAGCTTTTCTACAGCTTTGAAGTATGCACTCACACCTCTGTTACATACACGCACTGTTTTGCTACATACTTGTACACAGCTTTCTTACATACACCAACAGCTCTCTTATATACTCATGCAGCTCCACACACACAAACACTTATATATATATATATATATATATATATATATGTACACTCATCCATCGTATACATTACCACATCTTGAAATTCCTTCCAGGAATGTGACTGATCACATGACCTGAAAGGTTCAATGGCTAATCAACAACTTTGTTTGATTGGGACCCTATCCATGCCACCTCACATATCAGGAGTGTCGTTCTTCTT